>NC_091939.1:25861945-26161945 GCF_041260155.1 Ptychodera flava
TATGCTTACCAGCTGTGCCAGAGAGAGAGGGAGAGAGAGAGAGAGAGAGAGAGAGAGAGAGAGAGAGAGAGAGAGAGAGAGAGAGAGAGAGAGAGAGAGAGAGAGAGAGAGAGAGAGAGAGAGAGAGAGAGACAGACAGACAGACAGACAGACAGACAGACAGACAGACAGACAGACAGACAGACAGAAATAGAAATAGACAGAGGAGAGAGACAGAAACGTAGATTGGGAATTAGACTTTGTCTTTTGCACAGGAAGAGTTTAAGTCAAATATTTGTTGACTTGTTATTTGATATGTATTTGATGAACCCTCAGAATCCATTTCTCATAATACGGCCAGGCTAATTGGTAGGGATAATATATAGACTACAAGCGTGTGTGATTTATTTTTAGAGCGTGCTGTACATCTTTTTATTGCCGAATGCCCTGTCTTCGGTGGCCATAGATTTCGGTTGTAAGGGATATTGCATATATACGTACATGTTTATTCAGAATGTTCTAACACAGAGAAACATAGATAGAGTCGCAACGGGTATTGTTTAAGGCGTGAAGCAGTTACATAACCCATCCATGTTCGCCTCGTCTCAGGTTGCTCTCGCCTCTCTTTTCCGAAGAGTGCCGACCATGCATCCTTCGGTAATTTTCGGATTTCGCCGACTGTTAAGCGAAAGTTTGTTCGGCAAAGTTTGTGTTGTTGTTGTCGTGTGGTGCTGAGCGGAATTGACGTGCTAGCGAAAACGGGAGTGTTTTGAGCTTAAGAAAGTTAGCTTTACCGTTTTAAAAATTCCTCTCACATTTTATGAATATATAATGAGTGTGTTTGAACCAAATTGAAAGTCTTTTATCGATACTGTCTGGTTTTACTCAATGGTTTACGGTCAGTCATACCGTCTTTACACGTGCGTCAAGGAAGGACATGTTTATGAAACTGCTGGCGTGTTATGTTTTGATTGGCGTGAAGCAGTGTTTCTGGCCTGAGAGCTTACAAAGTAACTATGGTTGCTACGCGACTAAAAAGTATGATGCCATGTCGTCGTATTTTTCGCATAATCTCGTGCAATTATCAACCACAACGAAACCTCCAAAAAGTTTAACATCTTTTAAGCTCATTTTAATATGAAAAGCCAAAAGTCTACCGAGACGACCATGGAACAAAAGGCATGCCGTGTTTCAGTCTGTCTATACCATTTGTCTGTGGTTCTAAGCACAAAAACATTATATGTATTTTTCGGGAAGTGAAACGTGATGCATTTCTTTCATCTCTCAAGTCAGCCAGCCATATCAATGACTTAATATTACTTTTCTGACTGGGGATCGGGTTTAATCATCTGGAAAAGTAAGTTTTTGTTGTGCTTGCATAAAGTTTAAGGTCATCATCTGTCACCATAATAGTTGCGTCTTATCAATATTCATGGTTCCAAATCTGTTTTCTTTTCGATCATAAAACATTTGATATTGTTCATGAGGCCTCTCTGTATCTTTATTGAATTGTTTAAAGGCACAGTAATACTTTTTTACTCTTTCCTGTTTCATCGTTCGGCTTATCATGATAATCTTTTTCCAAGAATGGAATATCGGGACAGACATCAACAGTGGGTGTATGAAGTTCTGGATGGCCAGGGTTTAAATGGGGTATGCTCTCCACCACCACATTTAGTTGAAGTCAAAGATATGTTCATTCACCGTAATATAGTGTTTCCATAAAAGTGTCCGGATTGAGGTAGGCTTTGCTTGTTGCTCGGCCTTTCAAGTGCTTAGCTTTACTCCATTATACAAAATTACACTCTATGACTTTTGACTAGGATCAAAGTTCACAGAAGTGTAAAATAGGGTACTTAGATTACGAGATTTGAGGTCTGAAAATAGGCCGTTGGTTTGCAACGTGCACACCTATATCATTTCTCCGAAGAGGTACCCTATAGTCATTGTGTAAATTAAATCATTCGAAAAATGTATCCGAAAGAGGTGGAATCAATTATACTTATCAGTTAAATCTCTATGTTGTTTGTAGACCGAGGTTGTACGGTGGAAGGGCCCGAGCGTGCGAGGGCCCGAACACCATACGACCAAGGTTCGCAAAACCCGTATCTGGGCCACAAAGGTTTTATCATATACCTTGGAACGATGAATATGTAGGTAAAGCCATCGTGCAAAGATTTTCAGATAGAAATAAATGCGATATCAAACATCGCCATTTTTGTAATATTTGTTTACGTGCAGAATTTGTACAGAAACGTGTGTATACGTAACAGAGAACCACCGACATCTAGGTGGTTCTTGATCGAAACCAAGAACTACAGAGTGGGAGGTGGTTCTCTAACTTAAAACCCGATTCCCTACGAACTACGACACACTCAGGGCCTTATTTACCATCAACACAACAATATTTGACGACAGCTCGTGAAAAATTGATCAACAAATATTGATAAAATGGGACTTATTCCTGTCTGTTGAGAGCGAAATTTGAATGGCCACCCCTTTCTGTGTAATAAAGTATTGGGGTTCTAGAACATACTGCTCTATGTGTAACACGAGGGGACTCAGGACAGGTGTTGACTTATTGCCTCAGCATGCAACCGTGCAGATGTTTAGAATGAATATGTATGATGATTTCTTTTAAATGTGGTAGGTAGACTAAGGGTGCATTGTCTCGCACAATGATGTTTCTGATTGTCCATTTCCATCGTCAACGCAGGTAACTGAATGTTGCCAACGCAGATATATGAATGTTTCCACCTGTAAGAAGAGATCTTTGATAATGATAATGAGTAATGATAATGACTTTATTTCACCAGTAAAAAAAATGTGTCAACATTACTGGTGGGGACCAGGGAAGTAGTTCTAGTGGAACTAATCAAGTCCCTGGCCCAGAATTCATACAAATTATGATGTCAAAGTAATATAGTGCCATCCTTTTAAAGAAGTACATATTACATTTCAACAGCAAGGTGACAACACATAAAAAACCAAAAAATACAGAGATTAACTGTTCTGAGTTCAAAAGAAAAATTTTACGTGAGGTTTTAGATAAATTTCTTGATTGTACAGATTTTATCGTCATTGGAATTTCGTTCCAATGCTTAGCAATAGAATAATATATATTATTTTGAGTTAATTTTAAATTTACCTTTGGAATAACAAAATTGTCGCCAGTAGCTAAACGTGTTTCATATGTATGTGAAATTGATGAAGCATAACGATCTACTGAATGCCCATAATGACCAGTTTTTAAGTCAAAAGCAAATACACAGGTCTGAAACTTACAAAGTTTATAAACATTGAGAATGCCAAGTTGCTGAAACAATGGAGCACTGTGTGGTAAGTTACTAGAAAAAGTTATCAGTCTGACCACTCTCTTTTGTAATCTAAAAATCCTGTCTAGATAGGTTTTATACGCATTTCCCCATATTCAATACAATACATTTGTGAGGGAGAATAAAACAATTGTACAATAACAATAAAATTGATTTTGGAAGATAATGACGTAAATATGATATAAGACCTACTTTTGACTAACTTTCTTGATAATAGTTTCAATGTGATATTTCCATGTTAAAGAAGAATCAAGAGTAACCCCAAGATAGTTAGCAGTAAAAAACATTTTGCATTTCGAATCAATCTTCACACATCACCAAAGTGTGCAAGTGAGGCAGTCTTACACTCGTCAAAGTTCGATCTATGAGGGGAAAGGGGTTTTTGTACATTTAACAGTAGTTAATTAGATGACAGCTTGGATTCGAATAAGCTTGCTGTTTTATTGGATAATATGAAAGACAAATATTGTCAAACAGAAAGAACGAAATTTGAGATTAAACATATGATCATACAGTATAGCACACAGAAAGTACATGGAAACAGGAGTGCTATGTATAAGATAAGGGATAAATTGATAAGGACAGAAAAGCTTGTATCTCATGCACAATCTAAAGCTTTGTATGAGTAGTGTTGGATATGTTGAAACAGAAGTATGATGAGTTATACATGACTTATTTGAAGGAGAAGATGGATTGAGTTTGTGGAGAAAAAGAAACAGGATAATTTTTAGCTTTGGAAAAATAAACGGGAAAAATAAGACTGACCTTAAAAAAATACAAAAACCCAATTGGAACTGATTACCAGCCAACGTGAAATCCAAAAGGAGATTAAACATTTCTACCAAGAATTATATGCTAGAGACACAGTTATTACTCTAAACGACTTTTTACACAGTTCAGCTGTTCTATAAAGTGTTAATGGAAGACTACTTTGAAGAATACAAATGCAATTGTAATGTGAAATAGACAGAGTAAATAGCGTATAGCGTAAAGAGTCACACCAGAAAATAATTACATAGCTTTCACTGGAAATTTACTATGCGACGTGGACCAACAATTCTGAGGTTGTTTCAATGGAAGAAAATGGAATCTCCCCTGTGTAAGCATAGTAAAGGAAATAAAAGAATTGACACATTTAGATAATATATTTTGGAATTGTTGCAAAAAACATTTTGAGAACAACAGAAAATATAATTAGTGACATGTTAGAAAGACAGTTGCATAGGGTTCTGAAAATGTCATCGGGGGAGTAAAATTGAAAATAAGAAAAGATGAAATGTTTGTAAATTTTGTTATATTGGTTTCGAAATGGTCGATACATATATAATGTATGTGACATTTATAGTAATTGTTCTTTAGCAATGGTTGTAAGCAATAAGCTCTATCAGAGTGTACAAACTCAAACAAATGATAAATATATTGTTACAACTCTTGAAGTATTTTGATGTGTTTTTCTCAAGCAGTTTAAATTTCTTGAAGGACGAAATAAACAAAATGGTTGATACTGTGAAAAATAAAGACCTGCGCAATTATCGATCTCAGTGCTGTTAGATAGTATTTCTTCTAATTTACAGAGTAGTATAGGCCGTGTATGAGAATGCTACATCTCACAAAACGCGAGATTGTGTGCGATAGATTTGAGAATTATCCATGCACAGCCAAATGTTGTAAAAATATACAACAATTTGGCAACGCACTCATGATTATGCTCGGTATGCAAATGGAGATAATACGCATAAATAGAGATTGATGACACGGGTCATTTTCGCATTTGTAAGTAGGACTTGTAGACTCTAATAATTACACAATCAACCTGCAATTATCATATCAAGAAACACTGATGTGGAATGGTAAGTGTGTTTTGAACTAATTCCCAGCTGGATAAAATGATTGTTTAGGCAGACCTGTACTTTGGGGATACTCTAAGTGATATCTTTTGTTTACTTTTATTGTTTTTAACTTTTTCTTGTTGTCGATATTACCGTGACAAAGTCAACGAGTGATGATAGAATGACAACTTCTACCTTTGCATCTAGTTTAATATTTTCCCACCCCTTTCTGTAAAATATTTTTAAAGTAAAAAACGGATTATTTTCAGTGAATGCATGTCCCATATTCTTTCGTGAACATTTTTCAGTACAGTATGAGTCGACTTTGCAGCCACACATTAGCATAAGCGACAATCTAACCCTTCATGTTCTCCACCTATGATGAACTTATAAGCGAGTACCATTTATATATTGATATAAGTGCTCTCAGACTCCCTCTCCCGCATTTAAGAGACAAATTATGTTAGCTGTAGAAGAAGTGTTAAAATTCAGAATTGCTGGATAGCATAGGTTGGATAGAATTTGTGTTTCATTAACATGTAAGCAGAGCGTGACATGCAACGTACAGCTGCACTGTCCTACTGCGTGAGTCACATTTGTGTCAGAAGCTTAAAGTGTGATAAATGCAGTCGACTAGCCTGAGGTCAATGATCTGTTTCGCAATTTCCTTCGTCTATATAAGTCTGACTTTTTGTAGTAATTATGTCATGTTCCCTGGTCGTAATCAAAAGATGTAGAAGTATTGAAGCATTTTTGATTGACAGTTAGAGGTTTTCGTGTAGGTAAATGAGAAATTAAAATTTAAATGAAATGAATTTTCAATTTCTTCGCATCACTTTCACAATTTCCGACTGCTTAGTTTTTTGTACTAGGATGACGTTTTTTGTCGGAATTTCATTTAAGTGACGATATTGTTGGAACGGATCGAGTTCTGTGACACCCAGACTACCGTATTTTATGCTTGTGGCCACAACACTTCTTTCACCAGTCTGGCTAGTGCCAACTCGCTAATTTCGACCACAGTCGTCAATGTCTAACGGACTTTAATGTTTGCAGTGACACATATCCTTCATGTAGATACCTTCAAACTTTCGTCACTTGATGGAAACTGTTTTGTTGTCGACTTTCGATAATGCATCCACAGCGATGCAAATTCAGGCTAGAGCTGTAGGTGACGTCTTCCAGAGCCCTACGCTGCAGGTTTGATTCCGATCGACAATTTTTGGCATTGTTTTATGTGATGAAGTTATCTTTGCGGCGTCGAACGACTTGATGTTTTGTATCTTCTATGTTGCTTTTATGAAGATCATATGGTACTTATTTATTCAGTTGAACTTACGTTGATGTGTAGCTTTCAGGTTCACCACCAGGTAGGATTTCCGTTTTGAATTACGACCGGAGCCACTACGATACCGGTCAAAACGAATCACTGCTTGCCGACTATTGGCATTTAGTCTGTCGAGCTTGCACCCTGTCTGGTTACTAGGAATAGCTAAAGCTTCAGTGATTCAAAATTTCTTAGGACATGCCGCCTATGTCTAAAGTTATCACAGCACATTTTCGTAATTATTGTGGGAATCCGGTACTGATCGCGGCAGATCGGTCTTTGCAGGAAAAAAAGCCTGTGTGCAGGAAACATTGATAGAACAGGGGAAATGCTCTATTTTTATTTGTCCTCGTCCACGTTACACGGCTGATGATCCAGGCTAGTGCATCTGATAAAAATCAGTATTCCTTAAAAGTATGCATAAATGCGGAAAGAATGTTAATGAAGAAGTTTTGAGAATGTCGGCCATATGATTCTGCAATTTATTATTAATTTATATCATGATATATTGCTTTTAAAATAATGCTTTTTCAAAACGTTTAAACTCCATCATTTCTTTAAGCTTTCTTTGCTTTTTGTTCGTCATTTTACAAAACAAACTTGAATTGACTGGTCAATGTTGTAGCACAGGTAATGTAGTAGTTGTATATCTCATTCACTTTTAAAGGGACAAAGTCGACCATTTTTCATGAATTTTGCTTGATGCAAGATACTACTTATATTGTTTGACATGTTGAAAGATACTGAATGAATGGGTGACCATCTATCGAATTCGAAATTGAATACGACTAATCAACAGGTTATATCTGAATAATTAAGATTCACCTTTCAGCTTCCTATTTCTTTCTTCGCATGTTCAGAAATAAAACATTGTTTATCATGTATATTCATGTAATATAGCAAAGTCACTTTTTGATTGAAATGATCCAGAGGCCGGTGTGAATTCATTTTTTTGTGTTTGTGGGTAAATGTTGGTGATGGAGTAAGCATATGTGTGGTCCCTTTGCTCAAAAGGCCAAATAGTGGCCTCCTTGTAAGAGAGCCACCCAACAAGGTTGCTCTTGGTCAATGTGAAGGATCACGCAATTTTTGTAAGGCCTTCATAGACACTTAGAAGGTCCTTTTGCACCCTTTGGCTTTTTTGCCCCTCCCCCCCCCCCAAGGACAGATAATTGTAAAGGACACAGTCCACCCGGTAATTAGGTACTTTTTTCACTTGTAATTGAAGCCAAAATAATGTAGCAAGCGATTAACATGCAAAGCTTGGGTACATATAGTCATAGTCATATGTCATGGTATCTTGTCTTTGTGCCAAGTTAACTGCTATATTTGCGATGGTATATCTTAGAAATTGCTCAAACATCATACAAAATGGACTCAAGATGGCCAAATTGGACCATATCACATAAACACTTGATGTTTATCTGAACTTCCCGGTAGCACTCCCTTGTGCCAAGTTTTATTGAAATCAGTCCTATAATTTCTAAGAATAACTCTAGACACACAAAATAACCAAAATGAACGCAAAAAGGCCTTAATAGAACAAAATATAATGTACAACTGTACATTTTGGTGTACAATAGGATATTTGTAGAAGCTCAGAGGGCCGTTGACATAAGGTCATGTGAATCTTGATGTGAAGAATTGAACTCCTGGCCCTGATATTGTACTTCTGAGCACAATAAAAACTAGTTCCATAACTTTAAGTCAATATTTTGATCGGCTCTATTGTTGACTCCTAATAGTACAGCCATGCAACTAACAACTTATTTTGTATTGTAGCTGATCGCATCTAGAATTAATTTCTTCTTATCATAGACACATTATGGAACTCTCCAGTTTTGTGCAAGAGTCTCAAAGGTTTTAGGTTGTCAGATAATTGTCGCCGTTGAGTGAACATCACGGCATGTGAGCTCCAGAGATGAGGTGATGTTTTGTTGAGAATTTGTGCTGAAAACTGGATCAAAAGAGAGATTGGAGTGTGAAATCTGTGCCATCACCATTGAAGGAGCAATGCAGTGAAGTTTGAAAGTGAGCTGTCTCTATTTACTGATATTTTTGACTTGTTATTCACGGCAAAACTCTGTAAACGTGGTGAAGTGAATTCTTTATTATTTGCCGACTGTTTCCGAAAACAAATCGGGTATGTTCGTATGTAAACAAATCCATTCAAGAAAACTACAATGGCGGACTTGAGGTACGATTTTGAACATACGGTTTGTAATTTACCATCGTAGAACATACACTGTTGTTAAAGCCGACTCACTAACGCTAGTCACTTGACTTATCTTGAAATCCGATTTTGAGACTGTTGAAGTGGATTTAGGAGTTTCTGAACTGTTATGTAAACACTGAGTGTGCTTCTTCATAGAAAAGGGGAGGACTTGTCTAAGATTTACAGTACTGTTAGTGTGAAAGACAAGTGTTCTGATAGAACATTTTAGGCGTACGTTTTGACCTGCAAACATAGAGTATATGGACGCCCTGTCATCTCGGTCAGTCTTCTTTTTACAAGAGCTGTCTGTTTAATTTCTAATCAAGAATCAAAATGTGACATGCTTAGGAAATAACTGAGTGTTCATGGTACTTTCATGTGCCATGGACGTTTGTATATAAAGGGTATAATTGAATTTCAAACCGAATAGTTTAAAAGAGTTGAAGCTGATTAAAGTTGCATTCGCAAAACCGCATTTATCGCGCTATTTATTTATTTATTTATTTATCTAAATATTTATTTATTATTATTCGTTTATTTATTTATTAGGTTTACTTTTGGTTAAGTAGTAAGAGATATTATGTGAATTTTTGTATACTTGACTTTCCATTGACGATTATTGAAAAGATGCTTATTATTTTGAGTAGTTTGATTTACTTTTGGTTGATTGACCATTCTATTGTATAATTATTAATTTCGAATCAGAAATTAATCATTCGGCTGTGTTCTGATTCAAGTAGGTGTCACAAAGAGTTTTCAGAAGTTCAGATTGCATTTTAGCATCAAGAAATGCATTTTTGGTTTATTTAGTTATAGCATTTTGAATGAGCTCAGATGAGTACTAGGGAAACGTTGATATAAAATATTAATCAGTGTCCTTGTATTTTGAATTAGTTCAGATGAGTACTGAGTGTTGAGTACAATGATAGGAGGCCAAAGCATTAGAAGTAAAATATGATAGAATGCAATATTTACTGCCACATATTTTTCAATCTTTTCATTTATCTTGTCATGATTCAGCATTTCTTGTATTTGTTGTATTGCCGTTAATAGGAAAGAAAAAACTGCAACTTCACTACATTCAGAAACTTGGTTTTAGGGGTATAAAACTGATGATTTTCAAAATGTGGCAATAATATTTGAGAATGACAAAACTTGCAAGATGCCATCTTTGACCATATGTATTTCCCAAGGCAACAGCTGCAATGCATTAAGGCCATGATTTATGAAAAAATCTACTCCTTCATTTTACAGCAATAAGAGTGAAAATCATACATAATTTATATTTACCATATCAATGATGAATTGAACCGAAAAATACGGTCAATCAGTATAAATTTGCCCTAAACATACAAATTTAAAATTTTGTGGGTCTAAAACATGAAAATTTATCTCTTCAACAAATTCTTAAAGAGTATTATTACATATCATTTTTTCATGATGTTAAATAATAATTGGTGGAAACAGTGATCACTTAAAAAAGAACATTTCAATATTAAGATATTTTGTAGAAGAATATACTCTAGACGTCAACGATCATGTATCCATAGTCTATGGGGAACATGTAGAAAATAAGAACTTGCGAAATCCAACAGTTGAAATGCATTAACCTGCATAAAATATGAATTTTACACAAAGTGACACAGCGAGATACAAACAAAGAAGGCTGAGAGGGTTTAATACTAGTGTAGACTTGCATAGTAGTTCTGGTTAGGTTTATACACTTGTCCCACTTCAAGCAGATTCATTTGCATTTTTGGTAAATATATTGTGAGTTTGCCATTTTGAGTTCAAACTCAGCAATATTCAACCAAATCAATCATTTATATTTGCAATCTGCCTCATCCTAAAGGAAACTTTTTTCTGTGGCAACAGGGAGTAGGATGTTTTATGATGCCATGCCACCAAAAATATCAGGATGTAAAGGTCAATGAAAGTGCAGACACGCATTGCTGCATATTCACTCATATATTTTCAAATACGCAATCAATGTTGCTTCGCTCTTGTCATCATGTCATGTAGTTACATAACATATTAGGGTGATATCATGGTCAAAAGTTCAATGTCGAGTAAAAACTAACTATTGAGCTTTGCCCCAACCCCCATCCCCTTGAAACTAAATTGTCGAATGTCGATCAGATGTTCCATTATTTCCCTACTGTGATACTTCGAATCATACTCAAACATACTCAGGATGAGGAAATTGCAAATGACAACAATATTCAAATGAAAAACACGTTCATTTCTGTTATTAGATCTCTATCTCACCAGTGACAAATTTGCATGTTCTGGTATGAGGAAACACTTCAACTGATCTTTGAGATGTAAAAAAGTTGGAAAATTGTTAAGTTGCGACTGTGTAACTAAGGCAGTCTGGTTACAATAAATACAAAAATACGAACGATTTTTGAATAACATAAAGAAAAATAATAGTTATACTGGTCAACTGACTTCAACAACAACTGTCATTCCTTGTCTCTCTGGCATAGCAAATAACAGAACACTATAATAAAGAGGAAACGACTGTCGTCAAACGTATCAAAAGTATATGTATGAAAACTACAAATGCTACTTTATTTCTGTCTCTAATAAGTCTAACATGAGGTACTTCAGAATTTTCGACGATTCCATACTGTACCTTGAGTCTGTGTACATGTAGTATAAGCTACGTACAGATCATACAGTCTAGTCGCCCGTAACAAAGGATCTTCTTGTTCAAATCGAATACTCTACTATTAAGAGTACTGATAAAACTATTTCAAAACCTCCATGCCCACTGTTAGTTAAATGAAAGTAATTCTGCGGACTTCAATGACTCATATGTAAATCCCCGTTGTAGCCATGATAAAGTTGGCGACGGACACCATTTTGGATTGTACCGCTCATGGCGAGTACCTGCTGCCAACCTCTTATATAATGGCAACCGCACGAACATTTTGGCCCTAGATGTAACAAAACGGAGAAGTCTAAATAGCTATATTTTACCTCCAAGTATCGTGATTATCGATATAACTCCGATATGCCGGCTAAAACGCATCTAAAACTACCAAAACATTACTTACCTCGGAGCAGACAAGTTTCTCATATATCTTTGCTATTACTCAGGTCATTTGCAGGATGATATCATGCGCTATCTAAACTGACAAATGATTGACTTATACCGATAAATATATCTTTGCGCTGGGGCTTCTGATAAACAATCCAATAAGCCCTTCTACAGCGCACGTCAACAGCGGAACGGCCATTGTAGAAATGTTTTAATAGCTTGCCGACGAGGGCGTCCTTGCTTGACAAGGAAATTCGTAGATCGCGTAAGTGTGAGTGAAGTCGTGATTTCTGGCATTTTCGGATGGGCAAAAAATGCACTTCTAATGCCTTAAATTCATTAAATTTTGGGAAAATAAACAGAAGTACAGACTTTTGAAGTAAAGAAAGAAAACAACTCAATTTATACAAGTATAAATTTTATTTGATTCTAAACTTCTTAAATTTTGCCTCTATTTTCAATTAGTTCAGATGAGTACTGAGTGTACATTGATACAAAATATTGATCACAGTCCTTGCCTTTTAAATTAGCTCAGATGAATGAGTGTACATTGATGCTAAGTAACTATCAGATTCATTGTTATTTGAATCAGAGTTCAGAAGAGAACTAAGTATTATTTTATATTGATACAAAGTAGTGCTGTGAAATAATTTAAGGTGAACAGAGTATTCTATGTTTAATTGGTTTTGAGAAAACTTGGATAAGTTGCATATCAATATCAGAGATAATAAAGATTAGTTTAAGGTTAACATTGTTTTACTTGTCATTTGTCTGTTTCCTTGCCCGAGAATCCTTACAGCTATAAATTGTATTGACCCGTAAAATATCAACAATTGACTACCAGGCTGGATGCCCAGACAGAAGAAGAGAAATAATCTTTTATGTAATTCAATTCATCCTTGTTTCGAGTTACCCTGTGAAATATTCGTTACATTGGCAGAGGGTTAAAATGAGAATTGGTACTGGAATATCAAGATACTAGTATCTTGTTAAAGATATCTTGAGTAGAACTTCAATACAATCGACAACTTGTGAGACAGGTTCAGTTACTGAAAGCAATGCTATCCAGACTAATACCTAAATTCACATTTCCGAAGGTATATGCTTACCAAATGACTGAAATCTGCCTAGGTATGTAAGGACACTGGTTAATGTATGACCAAGAGACATATATTTGCTAAATATGCAACGAGCAAATTATGATATATCACATTCATCAAACTTTGAGTATAACTTAATTAAGGTAGTACCAGTGTACCCTAGAATTTTAATCAAATTGAGTACGCCCACTTTGTAATATGGCCTAATTACAGAAAGTCATTAAATGTGCAAGTGAATTAATAATAATAATTATATTCATCAAACTGTCAGCATATAAATGTAAGGACGAACAATTTACTTCAGAAGTCTCATTAAATTCAACTGCGACCTGCTTTGATATGTTTTATGGCCTAATTACAGCACTTAATTGAATATGCAAATGAGTTGCTAATCAGAATATTATGCTCATAAAAATTGTAGCATAGGTTGACCTAAGTATGAGTCATAATTTTCAGGTGTTTGTTACGTCGGACAGTCATGAAATGTGCAGTTAAGCTAAGTTACAATCAGAGCATTGTGCTTATCAAACTTACAGCAGAAGTAGACCTAAGTATGATCAATGAATAGCAGACGTTTCGTCAAAATCAGTGCATTGAATATTGTTATCTGGCCTAATTGGAGAAATTCGTTAAAAATTCAAATAAGAAAATAATCAGTATGATACACCTATCAAACTTTCAGCGTTACTTGTCCTACGTGTGACCAACACATCTCAGAGGTCTGATGAAAATCAGTGTATTAAAATTTGATAGATGGCCCAATGTTAAACAAATCAACAAATTAGGCAATACCTGTACGGTTACATTAAATTTTGTTTAGTCATTCTTAGATATAGCCAATTGGACTAATTCACTGATTATGTAAATGACCATTAAGACCACAGACCACACCCACTAAAATCTAGTCACATTTAGATTTTTTCCATTATTAGACTATGTGCCACTTTGCGTGACAATCTGAGCATTGCTTATCAAATTGCAAGTAAATTATATTTTTTGCGCACAAAATTGCCTCCTGGTAGCCATACTGGATTGGACTGGATGACTGAATAAATCGATGTGCATATGTATGCCATAGTGTGTTGATATTGTACCAGGGTTGAGACAAATTGTTCCAGTTGTGTCCGAGAAAGAGCTCTGGACAGACAGACGCATGCACACACGCACACAACCCAATCCATGTGCCCATTTGGGACTTCGTCTGGTGGGAACTAATGAGATCATCCTTCCAAGTATGTAGTCTTTTGGCGTGGTGGATTTCATTCTACAAGCACTGTTGAAGTTGATCATCAGTAATTGGAATTTCTCAAATCTTAAGTTTCTTCTGTGTTTATGTGTCGTGCCCTACATCATCTATGATATTTTTTTTAAAAAGCCTGTTTCAGGTTATGAAAAATGTAATCAGAGTGGAGAGATTGACTGAAAAAACCACAACACTGAACATCAGCCTTGTCGACTTGCCTTGGGTAGTATATTTCATTGACAGCACCATGTTATTGCAAGGTAGTCTTGCAGGGTTAGCCAAGACGGTGCCCTATAATGGTTGGATTATCACTGAAGACTGGCTTGACATAAGAAAACAGGGACCGACACTGAATGAAATATATTATGAGCATCTCCTAATCGAGCGCCTAGCTTTCATGGGGTTGGCGACAACTCCGGATGGAGTCTTTCGCCCAGTTTAAGCGATGTATTCATTGCTTCGCTTCGATAAAGTTTGTGTGCGATGTGTGACAGTGAGCGTACGAACGTGAGTGCTTCACGAACTCTACGGCGTGTAGAGGGTCGCAGTCAGAAAAACTGTAACAACTTAGCTAGGTTATTGAACCAATCTTTTTTTGAGATTGGAGATTTTGCCGAGCGGTTTTCTGTGGCTTCTCCGCTAGGTGACTTGGTACCGTACCTTTTGAGTTCGAACCCGATTGAAACCACAGTACTACTGTAACATTGAAAGAGAGACAGAAGTCACAAAACTTTCGGGGTTGTACATTGACAACTGCAAATTGTATCAGTCATTCATAAGAAAGACAAAACTGCATTTATACAAATGGACAACAATCATCAGATTCCATATCTTGCAGTTTCTGACCTTATAAGCACTAATTCAAGCATCTATTGCAACTTTTGAGGTGCAAAGTTGTAAGCAAATGAGAACAGGTGTAGCGAAGCTAATTGATATATTTCACTGTAATAAGACTTCTTTTCCTATTCTTCGCTACACTCGCAACACTTCGATATTTAGCGAGAGGGTTTGCACCTCGGATCTTGCAGTGTATAAATTCAAGTACGTGTACTATGAAGTACTATTGAGTACTTTCTGAAGTACTTTACGAAGTACTTTGAAGTTCGTAGGGAGTTCAAACATCGTTTTCCTAAATTTCCCAATATAACTTTTCAAGTAAAACTTTTTACCTTTCACCTTCTTGCTTTTCGATATTTTTTGATCATGTTCAATTCATCATCACTGACAATTACATTTTGCAATTGTTGTTCATAGACTGTACCCAATGCATCTTCATCTTACAAATCCTTTAATCTGTACACTAGTGACGTTTAGTAGAGTGTACTGGAGATTACAAATATATCTTGTGTTCTGAAGCTACCCTTTCGTGAATGTATACCTTGGTACTAAATTTATATGCTGACGTTCTTATCGAGGCTGAAATTTGGCTTTCTACACCGGCCAAGGTGTTTCCGTAATGTGCATCAATCGTTCGGTGCTTGTTATGCTCCCTCACATCTTTTGGTTTCATATGAACACTGCTGTGTGTCGTACTGTGAGGTTTCAATTACTTCTGGTAACAGTCAATCAATCGCCAACATTTTTATAGTTAAAATGTTTCCCAAATCATGCCTTCCAATGTCCTATTAAAATGTTCAATGATGCTGGCCTTCTCGAATCCTGCATCTTGTTGCTTGTGAACTTGCAACCTGAATCAGTCTGTAACTCCCTGGTTGCCGCCTACCGCCAGAGAATGGACTTAGAGTGTTGTAGTATGTACTCATGGCTGTTGTACACCAGATTGAAACTTTTTCCTTTTTTCATAGTGAGCTTAGCTGCATTAACGTCTCTCAGGTCTTTCAAATCACTAAGTGATAGGTTTTGTGCCATATTCCTTTGTTTACTGATTAGATTCGCTTTTTTCTTCATTACTCAGGATCCCAGGAAAATACAGATAACAGTTACAAAGAATAATGAGTTTGGGGGTAATGACAGCGAAATTAAGACTTTGTCTCTGACTGTGACCTAGAGCAAATGTTCAATTTTCACTGGGTCCACCTCTTTTACCCATGAAATCAACATCAAAGTCGTCTCTGGTTCATCTGCGTTAATAAAGTACACCACAGAAATGTATACTCTTATACCAATGCCATCAACTGACAAACCATACTCATCCTCAGTTCTTGGTAAATTTGAAAACAAATATGTCATGCTTTATTACGAGTAGAAATACTCCCATTCGAATGTTGAATGTTGCAAAGAGGGCTTTACTAGGTTCGTAGTCAACGTTGGGACTCGTTCTATGTTTGTCATTTTGCTTGTAAAGGCAAGGATCCTGGCTCTTATGGACATTGTGACTATAATGTTTATGCTCCTTTGCATCTCGTTATCTGTCTTTGTTATTAGTCGTGATAAGATTTTCAGATGTAGTGGAATTCCTTGAAACTTCAGGCTTCGGTTTATCCGCGCACGTCAGTTACGTACATGTTGCAACTTACTCTTCCACCAGTGCTTTTATAGTATGAAATAGTGCTTTCACTGCATATTCACTCAAAGGAGCACTTTGTGCCCCATTCATCAAAATTAGGGGGCAGCTTTGACATTTTAGGGGGCAATGTTGATGTTGATTTGCCTTCCTGGGAAGCGCTTCCAAAATATTACGATCGATCGCCACCCAGTTCAGTGGCGTCGTCTATGTCGCATGCAGCATCGACATATAACGTTTGCCAGCTTGTGATGTGCTCGGCTAGTGTCCACCTTCTGTCGAATTGTCACCGTCAGGTTTCACAATGCTTTAGCTGAAATTTTCCATAATTTCATCATTGATACAGTGTTTCAAGTTCTGCTTTCGAAATTTTACCGCTACCAAAGCATGAACATAAAATTATACCAGTCTTCATACAGACTGAACCGCAACTATGTCTTGGCTGTTCTTTTCGATGTGTACACTCCACGTCTTTTACGTCACAAAAGCTGAATTATAGGAGATAGTTTGTCTCTAGGGAGTATAATGGCTGGAAACAACGATAAATTCACAGGTCACTACATTATGCGCTTGGGTCGCAAGCATATAAACGGACGTCTATGCTTGCTGTGCTTCACGCGCGATTTTCGCGCTGTCACTAACTTTTTCAGAGCAGACAATGGCTAGAAATGCACAATTTGCGCAAGAGCGCAGTTGAGAGAAGACCCTAATGAAATATACAAAATATCAGCTCTGCCTTCAATTCCACTAACAACTCCATCAAGCTACTCTTGTAGGCTACGGATGAACACTGAGTCAATGTCTACTAGCTTAGATCATGCTCCGGAGGCGTAGTGCATACCGCTATCCTAAGGCTGTGTTTAGTGAATTAAACCTTGTTTAAGCACGTTTGTATAATAATACGTATGATATCGTAATGTGTAATCTTCGTGATTGTTTTTCCAGTCACAGTACCATAATTAACTCTCACATCTGCAAGGTCATCAAGCTCTGGATTCAATGCAACTCGAAGTCAAAAATCACTTGTAATTTGTTAACATAGATAGAAAAATCACGCACGTTAAGATGTAACTGCATTGTGGGCAAATGTTGTCACGTGATTCCCTATAACAGCTCAGCGAAGTGAAATCCTGAAAGTACTCTTTCTCTCTTGTCAAGTGAGTACCTCTGACATTTTAAAAACACTACAAATGTACCATCTCTATCGGACTGGTTAAGACCGGTTGAAAATCTATCCTATAAAGTAACGGCTTTTTCTCCACTCTATACGGTTAAAATATGACCCATATTATAACGTTTTAAAATAAGCGGTTCTATCTATGTAAACAATGGGAGAATAGCAATACACACAGAGTGTTAATTGCTGCAGGGATTACCTGGCTCAAGAACTGCATGAGATAAAATCCAACATGAAAACAAACAGTGGGAGAATTTCAAAGTCTGTGGGGACCGGACCTAACTTTCCCTGATTTTCTGCATATTGGTTAATTTGCATAATAATACACCCAGTGTGACAGTTTTCGGACGACCTCAGTTTTCGGACATTTAATGACACGCTGTTCGTTATACTCACTTCGCTCCGTATTGATAGCCTTTTACAATAATCGCAATCATACCAATCCATAATCCAATAACACTAGGTCAAAATTTGTAAGACAATAGTTGTAAACATAGACACAAAACAGCACAGAACAGACAGTAAATAGACGGTACAAACAAAGTCAAATTCATGAAAGAAAGATATATGGACCTCTGGCCAAAAGACCAAGAAGTGATGTCAGGTGTTTCGAAAATAGTAAGCGCATCCTGCCCCACATGTGGCACCCGCCATATATCAATCTGTAAGTCAGATAGGTAGTGGTCACTAACTAAGGCCCAATGTCACCGATGCCATCAGTGATCATTTGTCGAAGAGAGATATTGTATTTATCTACCAGCTTGCGATACCTGCCAAAAAGCGTTTGAATGTAGAGACAAGTCTTGCTCTGGTGTAACCTTGATTTAACAGTTTGAAAGAGAGATGGCCATGTCTCTCTACAAAATTACCATATGAACTGCATGCTCTTGCATATCGTATAAGCTGGGAAATGTATACCCCATAAGCAGGTGAGAGTGGAATATTACTGATGAGGTGTGGAAAATTAATTATACTAAAGTTGAAATCATCTCTCTTGTCATATAGCCTAGTAGAAAGGTGACCATTGGAGTCAAATTCAAGTAAAATGTCCAGATATGAAGCAGAAGAGGCCGTTTCTGTAGTTTCTTTAATCTCCAATTCTGGAGGATAAATCATAGCGAGATATTTACTGAATTCAGAGTTATTCAATGAAATAACATCGTCTATGTATCTAAATGTTAGGTTGAAAGTACGAGCTACAGAGACCTTTTTCTGCTTGATAAGGTTCTGGATAAATTCTGCCTCGTATGAGAACAGAAATAAGTCGGCAAGTAAGGGAGCACAGTTAGTGCCCATGGGAATTCCTATGCACTGTTGGAAAATGTGTCCTCCAAATTCAACAAATATGTTGTCAATGAGGAAATCAAGCATACTGATAATGTCTTTCTCGGTATAAAACACTTTAGCATTAGTTGTATTTTTAACAAAATATGTAGAATTATACCCTAATACCACATATTTGTAACGGCGTGAACCGTTTTTGTAGAAAAATGCTTGGTAAAATGCTTGCTATCGCATATTAAGTCAGGTGACGCTGCCGTCCCGTTTTGGATAGTTTTTTTTTTCGGTAGAAGCTATTTCGGGCGCTACAAACTTGGCGAAGTTAGCCACACCATACGATACAAGGTGTCGAACGCAACACACAGAGACAGCCCGTGTCCGATATCGAAGCGCTATACACGTCGAAATATAGTTGCGTCGTCCATGGATTAAACATAACTAATTATCACGAAATATTTCCATATAGTTTTCTAAACACATCGAAATTGAAATCGGGGTTCGAAGTTTCAAAATATCAGTATTTCAGCCTCTATAATCATATTCCAAATACGACATCCGATTACTGCGATAGCAGTCCGATTACACGCACTCAACATGAGTAAAATATTTGGCAACTTTGACCCCCTAAATGCCACTTCTGTCGGTGTTAACAGTTTGAGGATAAACACAATAAAGTTTGGAAAGGTATGATAAGATTTCGTAGCGCTCGTCATTTATGAAACGGCTTTCGGCGCAATTCACTACCCTTTCCGAAAACTGTCACACTGAGTGTAGTTGTAATCGGAGGCGATCGAATCCATACTTTCTATTTCGGGAGTAACGGAAGTACAGTCGTCCAGAATAGTGCATTTTCGTTTTTTCTTCGCACTACCCTGGACACGAATTCCTTCGAAAGTGCCATTTTGACCTACGACAACACACTATACATCAGCAATGAACACTTGCTGTATCGACTCGAATGATTTGTCAATGAGCGCAAAATTTCCTGTTGGCAACCAATCACAAATGCTGTTTGAAACGGGTAACTCTGCAACAGCTTTTTCTAGCGTAATCATAGCGCTCTCTACGGCGTAACAATGAGTGGTTCTGTGTACTGAAAACCTGCCAAATATAATACCGATGAATTTAGATCGCGTAAATGTATCACGTACGCGCCATTTGCATTATCGGCGCGACTTTTTGCCCAATTGATTTTTCTGAATGCAATGTTTCTGATTTTTGAGCGTAAATATCGCGTTATCGCGCCCCAAAGTGATCCCTGCTTCTGTAACACTATTTGTGATTTGTAACACACAGGGGATTAATAGTTTGAGTCATCTTGCGTCCACACTCACAAAATAAAGCCAATGTTTTGGTAAGTAAGACGTCTTAATGCGCCCACTCGAATTCAAAAGGTGTGTATGGCCAAGCATACAGCATTGTAACAAGATGGCTGAAATGAACGACGTCGTACTGGCTTATCTTCTGTTTTTTACCAGCTGGATATGCGGTCCAGACCGAGTCATCGTAGCCTTAATGATCTGAATGCAGACCAAATGCAATCGTTAACCGATTTAGCCCTTGAGTTTGTTACGTTCAGAACTGTAATAAAGGGAAAGCGGCTCCACACATCGCCTACACTATTTTTTCGTTCTCTGTGTTCATGTTTGATTTTGTGTGTTTGGCTATTGGTGTAGATATAAGCCATGGCGAGACGTAGCCGTAATCTGGCTGTCGAATGACAGTGTGATCCTTTGACGCTACGTTTCGAAACCAGTGTGTGATTTCTTCCTCAGTCGCTTTTTTTAATATTTTCTCTCCTTGGATTTTGTTTCACTGTTTGTGGCTTAATCATTGTCAGTGTTTTGTTCGTCCAGTAAGGAGGCTAGAATATTTATATTCGGGTCAGTTTTTGTTGTGTTTCATTTTGTTCGGTCTTTTCTGTAAGATTGTGTAATTGTGCATTTATGAGCGTGTCGCCAATGTTTGGATTTCTTTTATATGCGATGATCGGTTTCATCGTGAATAAATTATTTAGTGTTTGGCCTTTTTCTTTTTCTTCTGAGTTCTTCAGGAGTGTTTGTTTGATGTCTTTTGTTTTAATATTTGGACTATATGTGGTAGAAAATATCACTTCATTAGTGTTGTTGTTGTGTGTTTGTTTGTGATTTAAAAGTGTTCTTCGTGTTGTGTAATTTGTTTCCGCATTGGTCTTCGATATTTCTTGTTGTGGATATCCTCGTTGTAGTAATTTTTCATTAAATGTTTTGACTTTGTTGTTAAAGTCCTCTTCGTTGTTACATGTCCTCGTTTACCTTTATGTTGCACCTTTGATCACGCCCTTGAAGCTTGATTTTGGATGACATGATTTTCTGTCTAAGAACTGGAATTTATCTGTTGGTTTTGTGACGTTCTAGTGTCTAGTATGTTTTTGTTGTATCGTTGACCTTTGTAAATGACTAAGTTAAGATATGTTATTTCGTGTGAAGAACTTTCATATGAAAATTTGAAAGTAGGATGTATTTTGTTAATTACTGTTATAAATTCGTGGAGTTCGTGTTCTGTTCCAATGAAGATTAGGAAAATATTGTCTCTGAATCTACACCGCAGTGATATTTTTGTTGTGTGTTCATGACGTATGATTTTTGGTTCTAATTCGTGAAACATGATGTCGGCAATCTCGGGTGACGATGGCGATCCCATTGCGCACCCACATGTTTGTTTGTACTATGTAGAATTCGCTGTTAAATTCGAATGTGCTGTTTTCCAGAATAGCTGACAGGTATTCTGTTGGTGTTTCTACTGGGATTGCCAGACGGCCGATTACAGAGGCAGTTCTTCGAAGAAAGTTCTTCGAAGAAAGGCATCGATATTCTGCCTCAACCGCTCCGTCTGTTGATGTCTACAACTTTTTGTATTTTAGCTTCAGTGCCTTGAGCTTGCTGTGGCACTGATCTGCTGTCCGTTTAAACCTCGGTGTAAAGCCATTTCTGCAATTTTTTTATACACGAAGCTGTCACGACACGTTCCGTCTAGTATTCTTTGAACATTTTCGTCAGCCAAGACTGAGATCAGCAAACTTATTTTGTCGTCGGACCAGTTATTTCCACGAGATGTAGAGCTGAGTTCGGCAGCCTTGACGAAAGTGAATATTGTATATTGGTTGTTTTTTGTTTTATGTTACAAATACCTGTCGCGTGAGGGCGTTTAAAACGCCTCTGAAGCGGCTCAGGCGTCCACATAGCAATTTGCGGATAGAGTTAATCCCTACAACGGCTCAGGTCGGGCCGACTAAACAGTCTCAAATCTGAAACGCTTCAGAACCACTTCAGAGCGTCCACACATAACTTTTATTCCAGTATTGGCGCAGAACCGTTTCAGAGGCGTTTTAATGGCCTATGTATGAACGGCAATAAATGTTAGCATATACCTTCAACGGAATATGGCTTAAAATCATCGTGTATAGTGGAATATAACAAAAGGATATAATCAAAAACATAGTTTGATAAAGGCCGTTTCTTACCTTATCTTCAGATTTAAACACACGTTCCACAGGCAGAAGATGAAGAGATAAAGGGGAGAAGATAGAAATTAATATATATATATATATATATATATATATATATATATATATATATATATAATATATATTTTGGAAACGTCTTGGCCAGGTACATTTTCTCATATATATATATATATATATATATATATATATATATATATATATATATATATATATATATATATATATATATATATATATATATATATATATATATATATATATATATATATATATATATTCCTAGGTGACTTGGTGACGTTGCAGCAACATGTAAGAATAGAAGTATGTTGAAATTTGTCGAAGTGTTAAGGATTTATATAGTTTTGCATCAAGTTACAAGAGGCCTTGTGTGTAGTGGTATCTGCTTTCGTTTGGTCGTTATTTACATTTTCTTTGTTGATGGTTTTACTTGAAACCATTTTTAAGTGTCAATCTTATGAAACTGAGTGTCGAATAGAATTTAACTTTAAAATTAATTTTTATCTACTTCAAAAATGCCTGCGCTCATGTTTTTGCGAGCCTTAGTTCTGCAGTAATCGTTATTTCGAAGGGATACTCTGATTACATTATAGAGCATTCGATCAATAGTAGAGTTACAATCGAACATTACTCAACATGTGACAAATCACATTACCCGGGTAACTAAAACAATTCAATTATCAGGTTTCATATTCTAAAAATTGAATGGCCTCAAATGTACTGCACATGCTGCAAATTCTTAAAGAAAGGTTCAAAGAGATTGATTTTAGGAATTTAAGTACATGCCGTTCAAGATCGTCTTATGATGATTATACAAGGTTATTGCCGAATTATGATATATCGATGTACCTATTTAAGTACATGTGTCGCTTTGCTTTGCAATCATAGAAAGATAGAAATGTAGAAAGATCGACAGATACTATAGATAGGTAGATAGATCGATCGATCGATCGATCGATCGAACGATCGATAGATAGATAGATAGATAGATAGATAGATAGATAGATAGATAGATCAATCGATCGATCGATAGATAGATTGATAGATAGATAGATAGATAGATAGATAGATACATAGATAGATCAATCGATCGATCGATAGATAGATTGATAGATAGATAGATAGATAGATACATACATACATACATACATACATACATACATACATACATACATACATACATACATACATACATACATACATACATACATACATACATACACTGCAAATTTTTCTGGTTTGCCGGCCAGCTAAATTCAAGCCAAAAATAAACCGGCTTGTTTGTCAGTAAACGGATTGTTTCGAGTTGTGAATTTTGGCTTATATTTGGCTTTCTGGCATGCCAAGTCTGGTTTCTGTGCATGCCAGTTTGGGTTTTGATACGGCATATATACATGCCAAGTACAGATCACTTCAGCTTGCCAGTAAGCCAGTTAGTACTAAAGAATGGTTTACAGGCAATCCACTATTATATTAACTAGGCTTGCTAGCAAGCCATATTTAAGATACTGTGGCTTGCCCATATACAAGATAATGCTGAACAGTAGCTTATTTTTAAACCAATACCACACTTCCATGGATCAATAGTAAGCCAATTCTGGTTCCATCTGGTTTGAAGATAAGCCAATATTACTGCAATGTGGCTTACAAACAAACCAATTTCTGACTAATTCTGGTTTACAGGCAAACCACTGTAAGGATTCCTCCGGTTTACCAACAAGCCATTACAAGCTGGCTTGCAGGCATGCCAATCTAGGGTTTTTGTAGGGTTTGCTGACAAACCAGTTCAATATTAGCCATATTTCCGGGGGGGGGGGGGGAGGGGGGAGGGATAATTATTTCTGACCATCCTTCAAATTTAAATTGGATGTCTTCAAATTTTGTAGACACAGAGGAGGATTATCATCCCATGGAATGGCCTATTGGGTCCTCTATGTGATGGAGCTACACAAAGCAGGACTGTAAAATATCTGAAACACAAACAACAGCTGAAATAGTTAGAAATCCTCCAAGCTACATTAAAAAAAACAATAACAATCATCAAAATGAATTTCAGAATAACATTATTGCAATTTACAAGAAATGAAACAGTCTTTGTTGCAACATAATTGAATCTAATACTTACAAGGGAATACTAAAAATGACATTCTTATGAATGCTACTTGTAAAATCATACTGATAACATAATTTAATGCATCTGATGCAAAATTGCTAGCTGTTTCACTGGGAAATCCCCTGTACACTGCAGACCACTCATAATTGTCAGCCCATTTACTTCTCATCCCAGCTTTGTCAAGCCAGAAGTACTCTACAAATTAAAATGTTCCTTTCACACATCTGATGTAATCAAAGTTTGAAACCCTACATAACTAAGCATACCAAGCACAACATGTCTCTTTCTATGCTGCAGAATATAACACCTTCAAGAAAACAACACAAACTGTTTCCTCCTTTATAGACGAGCACACCTAAACAGGGCTGCTGCTTTGCATCTCGTCCACAGAATGTGAGTTTCCAGCATCCTGCAATATAAAAGATGCAAACATTCAAACTCTGCGGTCCAAGATGAGCTCCTGGTAAAACACACTCAGTGCCCAGCTACTTGTACAATGAGGGCAAGGCCTAGAAACTGGTATGTTTAGGGAATTTGTATAAGTATATAACAGTCATGTTCTTAAACACATATTTGACTGCAGGAACACAATTTTCAAGTCTTTCTTGGTGCATCAATAATCTGACATGACTGCTCAGGGCAAGTCTTTCAGTATGACAAAGATAGCTCTTACAAGTTACTGTCAATGTCATAGGCTTGCTGCAACAGTGCACTGGCAAAAAGTGTGTGAAACTACGGAGTGAATTTCACGATAATGAATTTCAATTCAAGAATATCAAAATGATTATTACAAGACAAGATATATCAGAGTCACAGTGCAATGTCCTTTTGAGACTTGCAAAGAAGTTAGTAGACCTTTGAGAAAGCATTTTATCACTCTGGCTTTGCAACCCTCATCATTGATGATATACTTCACATGTATGTAGTTTGAAATAAGTAAATGAGGCTCCATTAACTGTAACTTTTGTCTACTTCTTCAGTATTTCAGTACTGTTTATCAACTACAATTTCTTGGTCTACTTTCCACAGCATACTAAAATGCCAAGTTTTATAGCCTGTATATTTGATCATTTTTATAATTGACTAATGAAGTCTTGTACAGCCCTAAATGAAATTTTCAACAATAACAATGCTACATGTACATACTGTATTGAGTAGCTAAACATTGGGGATTCATCATGCTTCAATGACTTGAATGGGAAACTGCAGTTGATAAGCAGAACAATTGTACTGGACTGTTCACACACTAGGTACATGGATGTAAATGCAGCTGTGCTAGCTATTTTTCTGACTATGCTATACTGGGGATATTATTTTAATAGCTGGTAGTCTCTGTTGCTTCTCAGGGCTGGTACAGCTGTGTGTACATCCCTGAACCAGCCCTCTGAAGGTAACAGGGTTGTATGAATTTTCAAGTGTAGTGTTACACAATGTCCATGCACTGAATCTGACAGTAATCAAATCCAGCATGTTGAAAGCTCAATCAGCTGTAACTTTTAGCAATTTCCAAGTAATTTATTTTATGCAAAAAAACTGCAGTTTCTTGTTCTACTTCTTAAGGCATGATGAGTGTCAAACATACATTACCCAGTTCATATGTGCATATTTAGCATTGTTACTGTTGAAAATCAAATTTCAGTCTGGAATACACCCTTTGTGCCTGTCCTGAGGGGACATGGAACTATGGGAAAATACTAACCGGACATGCGGTAAAACATACGACCTATACTTTAACATGGAAAGGTGCAATTTTCGAGTGAAAAAAGTGAAATACGAAGTGAATATTTATGCTACAACAAGAAAACACCTAGTGGTGCATTGGACTAGCTTAGGTAAGTGTTTAAGTGCATTGTTTAGCAAGGTAATATTTTATAACTGTAGATATCGGTGATTTTTGGCACGCGAAGCGGGCGAGTTGTAGACTTTCATTTCACTATATACAATGTATGACGGCGTAACATGGCCAGTATGTCAAAATCTTCAGAATTATGGGTACAAATTCAAAATTTTAACGAATTCATACTTTGTTGACTTATGTTTTCATTGCTGTGTTTTATTTTTAAATATTTGAAAAAAATTGAACATTCACGTAAATTTGTTTCCGCTGAGCTACTACGGGTCCCTTATGTTCGGGAAGCGCACAGTCATCATACCGGCGCTACTGTCAGCAGGGCCATGTGACACAGTTTGTGTCACCCACTCTCGTATCGAGTCTACAACTTGGCCGCATCGCAGGCTGAAAATCGCCGATATCTACAGTTATAAAATAATACGGAGCTAAACAATGCACATGAACACTTACCAGAGCTAGTCCCATGCACCATTAGGTGTTTTCTTGTTGTAGCATAAATATGCATTTCATATTTCACTCACTTTTTCCGCTCGAAAATTGCACCGTTCTGTGTTAAAGTATAGAAGTCGTCATATGTTTCACCACACTTCCGTTTAGTATTTTCCCACAGTTCCATGCTCCCTGGCGACAGGCGCAAAGGTTATATAGAACTCATTTGTCAACAACAACAATGGTTGTTAAACATGTACACAGTACACTGTCAAGCAGAATATTGGTATTCATGAGACTGTTATATAGCTATCAAAACTGCAGTTTGTACACACAACAATGAAGATTCAAAATTGCTAAAATTTACAGCCAATGTGCCTTTACTAATTTGCACAGAATTATGGTAACAAATTTTTACAAGCAATACTTACGTCAAAACCATAACCATTTGTCCAACTGCAGTTTTTCCACAAAAGACACTCTTGAGAACCGAGAAGTTTGATGCCTGTTTAACAATCAGGAAATAGTAAATTATGTCAATTCTATTCTACTTCTATACATCAGACTAAGATTCAATATCATAAACTAGGTGCATGCAAGTGCCTCCCCTCATGTGATTGATTATATACACCTGCTTCTGTAACCTATTGAGTTTCGTTGTACAGTAAGTTTCAGTATCAGAGGATGCAGAGTCAAATAACTTTGTGGCGCAGTACAATAAACATTTGGTGTCATTGGACGCTATTTGACATTTGCCCTCAAAAAACCTTTACGTCAGTGCAGGGAAAAAGGAGAGATGATTTTAAATTTTTAACAAAAAGTATACTTCTAAACATTCAGTACTTCACAACGTTACTAATGGTGAATCAAAACCCTGTGAATTAGAGTTAAATTATGCTGCTGACCTACAATTTCTATCATGTACACTGTGCTGCGCAGGTTTGAGTTTAGTTGACACGCTGAATGTGTTCTCAGTTTGCTTGCAATCGCCTGGTGAAGTATGTGACGGGCATCCCAAAAAAACACTTGACTTTTTTGCGGAAAAATTGGACCAAAAAAGGTGTATAATAATAATGCTATTCACAAAATACCGAGATTTATGTCCTTGTACATCGTACGCTTTAGCATTGTCCGAGAGGCGTAGCATCGAGGACAATACCTCCGCTGCACTATGTACTCGGACATAAATCCCAGAATTTTGTGAACAACCTTAAATTACAATAATAAGTGTAATGCTTATCATGTATGTTGTGTGACTACGACAAAGATATGTCACAGATATGTAATAACAGCTGAAATTTGAACAAAACCCACATTGTTAGAGTAATATGTGGAAATATGAGGAACATTCACGCCTAACATGATTATTATCGCTGCACACAACGATATTTGATCACCTTTTATATACCCACTTTCTGAGTTCCACCATATCTGAGGGCAGAGTCTTCATTCTGTTTCCACATTGTGCTCAGAGAATCCATTGTTAATTTGTGGAGCTGAAGGCATTTTCTGTATCAAGTATATCATGCCCTGGACCATCTGTTGAAAAAGAAACAAATAAGTATCTATTACCAGTAAGTGGAAGTCAATGGTCAACATTTGTACGTGAAGTTATTTGCTGGAAATGAATCACTTTAGTATGTACCTGTCTTGAATGACAAGATGGCTCACAGGATTTGTGTAAACAATGACGTTGAAGGACCCAAGTTAAAATCAAGCTGTGGAAACATAAAGTTGCCTTGAATAACAGAATCAACCTTTACGTCATTTCGAACAAATGATTTGTGAGGTATGTTTGTCTGTATTAAATCATCTCAGTTGCCAGGTCGAGGTTATTATCAACATAACCAAGAAATATCAGTCATGAAACAGTCTAGTTTTGTTATTGAAAGAATGGTATTAGGATACCTGCATCTACACCATGGCAAGTCAGTTTGCCGTCATGAAAGCCATACAAACACCGTATAAAAGGGACACACACACATCAGGCCCATTTGTTACATCCTTGGCAATCATCATTGATATGAATATGCACTAGCTGCAAAATTTGAAGCGCTACGGTGAGGCGGTTGGGGAGTTTTGGTTTTTGCGACCTCACTCACCAGTAGCACTACAATGCCGACGGACGTGTAGAGTTCCACCACATACATGAAATAAGCACATCCCACTGGACGAGGCGTGTTGATGTGAAATGCTACATATTTGCTGAATTTGGTCGTACCGATTTATCACTGCTGAAGACAAACACTACACAACACTAACCTTGTCGTTTATGGGGTTTGGAATTTGTTCAAACATGTCGATCGCGTTCCATAAACCATGGATGTAAATTTTTTTACATCCATGCATAAACATTGACTGAGCGTAGGGCATCCGTGTTTCACTGAGCCGCCTGTACCGGAAGTTGAATGGCGGCTCCCAGAAATGTTTTCGGAACGCGATCGAAGTGTTTGAACAAATTCAAGCCCGGTTTAAATTAATGACTTTGCACATCTTACACGGAATATAACACGGAATAAAGCTTACTTGCCTCAAATTCCAAAGACGTCGGTTCTTTCTTTCTACCTCCATGCACAGATCTAGCGGGACTGTGCTCCATCGAGTGACTCGATGCATGGTTGAACGAATGAACACAAATACATGTAGTTTCGCTGTACATAACATGTTCTTCCAAAGTCATATTTCGTCGGTGATGGAAGCCACTGTTATATGGGAAATTTTGGAGGTAAACTGACGGGGACTGCCGTTGTTTGGAAAGGACTTCGGAAAGGTTGGACGATCGTGGACTGTGTAGAGTACTGTCTCGGCTGCACTCGGCTGTGGCTTGGCGCGCAGACAGAGGAATTCATACGCCACTCCCTTTGAAGTGAAGGGGTGAGGACTCCACTAGCCAGCGGTCACTTTAAGAGTACGATCAATCAGCAAGTACAATAATTCTTACATATGTCACGGTGATATAATATCTATAACGAAGTTCACATTGACTCGGGGAATCATTGTGTAAAATTGAACTATGTTAAAGCGTAATGTTACAAAGGGTGAACCGTGGGTCAAAGGTTACGTAATGACCGCGACCGTTGACTTTATTGAAACACGTCACGCGTGGACACACGTATACGTAACGCTCTAAATTATCATCAGCGGTGATCTGGCTTGCATATTTTTGGCACGTCATGAGCCATAAATTATTGTGGTTTTTACTTTCGTTGTTCTCGCGGGAAATGCAGACAATCCGACCTATAGGCCCAACATTTATTTTTGCATGTTAATGAAAGAAAAATGACTTCATTTGCGATCAACACTATTTCAGTATTGTCGATTAATTCCTTCAAATTATTGTTTTGATATTTATGTACCCGCATACTTGAAGCAAGTTCATATCTTATGTTCAATTGAAAACATCCCAAAATTGTACAGTACGACAAAATTAAAGCTAATCAATCGGTCGCACTGAATGCAGGCATTGATGCGCACCGTCCTCGCTGTTATCAATGTAGTGACGTGATGTACGATTCTGGTTTAGATATTAACCAGTGACTGTCATGACAATGGCTTGAAAACAGGCCGATTAATTTCAAGTGCATGGATGGTTTAAACTTAAACCATGCTCACAAAGTTGCCACTTGTGGTTGGTTTAAAGATGAGCCAATGAATTTGTCGGTATATAAGCAAACCAACGATGCCAGTGGCTCAAATTTAAACCAATGAGATTAGACTATGAAAGGCTTAAAAAGAAGCCATTCGGCTTAAATTTATGCCATGACGGGCTTGATAATAAGCCACCCATGTATTGGTATGAATACATGCCATTCATACTCTTTGTGGTGGCGTGACTGCAAACCAAAAAATCTTAGTGGATTGCGGGCAAACCGAAATATTTCAAACTGGTTCACCCGCAAGCCACATACAAACCAAGTGGTTATATTTAAAGCCAGAAGAATTTGCAGTGTACCTACCTACCTACCTACCTACCTACCTACCTACCTACCTACCTACCTACATACATACATACATACATACATACATACATACATACATACATACATACATACATACAGACATACATACATACATACATACATACATACATACATACATACATACATACATACATACATACATACATACATACATACATACATACATACATACATACATACATACATACATACATACATACATACATACATACATACATACATACATACATACATCTTCGCAGTAGCAGCTTACGGGATAAGTTGGCGCCATCGTCTCTACATTTTACATTGGTGGGTTGGGCCTCTAAAGATTTTCTTGCCAAAAGAGGGGGCTATAAAAAATTTGCTAACATTGAAGAAATATTTTCTCTTCCTGCCTCTGCCGTTATTTTTTCTCGTTCTCTTAAGGACAACGACACGATACTATTATTTTGTGCGGGATAAGACTTGGCTATGCATAATTAGCTTTAAACCCTCTATCGGCGAATTAACCAATAAATATTATGTATTCGATGCAACGTCGGACGTCCTGTGCTTCATAGCTTTCGTTTCTGGAACTACTTTATGGTTTATTTCTTTACATCACAGATTGTCATCAAAACTACATGTCAAATCACCTTTACACTTATAATGATACCTTCTGTACATATACAAATACTAAAACAATCACTCACTCACCTATGTACTGGATAACTTCAAATGCTAAATCAGTTCTACCAATGTCCTCAAAAATTTCAACCAGTTTGTTTGGTTTTCCGCATCCGATAATATTACGACTTTCTAATTCACGTAGGAGATCAAGCGTTGTTTCAATAAGATTAAGATTTTTGCCTTTTAGATAGGATTTACTTAATATTTCCTTCATCCTCGAAAGTTCGTCTGTAGAATAAGAACAGATCGGCAACGTTGAATAATGGCATGGCGTATCAGTGTATAATTGGCAGGGAAATTTAATTTTGACATATATACATTGTGTCCACACTTTCAAATTCTTAGATCTTGCGAAAATGAATTAATGGTTAATGGTCATGACCATTGATTCATTTTCGCGCAGGTTTTATATAATTTGTCTAAAACCAGGGTCGAATATATGCATGGTCACCCATTCATTCAGTATCTTTCAACATGTCAAACAATATGAATAGTGTCTCGTATCAAACAAAATTCATGAAAAGTGGCCGACTTTGTCTCTTTAAGAAAAACCTAGAATTTAGAAAGACGTAGGAGAGGCGAAGATAGATTAGCGTAACCAACAGAAATGGCCAAAGTGAGAATGACTGCAAAGGCAGTACCACACCTTTTTTAATTTGCGCAGCAAGTTGAGTCTTCAGAGAACGCCAGCCCTCTTTCCTGTTTTTTACTCCTGATCCTTTCTGAAGCAGTCCAGGTGGTGATGACGGCTCCATCCTTAGAAAGTGTGCTGATAGTAAAAATAATCGGAAACTTTAAAACGCTATAAGTATAACGATAGAACAAGCAAATACAAAGACAAATACATACATCACTGCCATCAAGGGGAATGTGATCTCAGTCGAATACTTGCAATAGTGCGGTATCATGGACATCTATGACAACCGGCAAACTGCCCTCTTGACATTCGGTAGAGTGGAATCAATTAACCCATATGTGCACATATGCCTGTTAGCTCTGTGTGCAAGACTGCTTATTATGTATGGAGGCATAACTGTTAAAACACAGAGCCCTACACAAAGCTAGTGTGAACGTTATGTTAGCACCCAGGCCTGCAATGGTGTACGTATCTATGCATCTCTATCAAGTAGGTTTTAGCTGCATTTGCATACAAGTTAATGTCTTAACACATGTGCGTGAATCAGTGCTATTGTCATTTCTCCTTGAAAGCGTACATGTATGGATAAAAAGTTATCATTGATAAATACGATCATTCAAGCCGGGCCTACGGAGAAATCCGCATGAATTTCACCATCCAAACAGCTGTATTCATTACAACTTGAACGTGATGTATTATCCCGGTGCATTTCCTGTAGTTATAACATACACAGGCAAGCTCAACAATTTTCACGCTAATCATTTCCCGCATGGTAAATGAACATCCTCAAACAAATACCTACTGCAAACACAAAATATGGCTGACTTGCACAAAGTCCAAAGACATCACACATTCCTGCACGCCGAGCTAGTATGAATATTATTTTTGCATTCAGGACTGCAGTGGTGTACGTATACATCTGACAGTGGAAAGAGGTTTAGGCTTGTCTGTGTATTTACCAGCGGATATCTGTACAAATTTGCGTGAATGGGTACTGTTGTTAATTCTCAATTAAGAAGTATGGATCGAACATCTTTGATTTTCAACAGGTCTACAGAACTGGCCTACTGATCAATTCGCATATTTCACCATTCCTACACAGCCATATTCGTGACAGCTCAAACGTTAGGAATTGTCCGGTGTGACGGTATTGTCTGTAATTTTATCGTAAAATGTATAAGGCCTTGTTAAAAAAAATGGTGAGGGGGGGGGGGGGCTGGAGGAATCGCGATTGAAATCTTATTTTTTTCAGATCCCCCCTCAATACCCTCAAAATTTTCAAGTCCCCCTCAATACCCTCAAAAATTTTTTCAAGTCCCCCCCCCAAAAAAAAAATTACCATATAGCCGCATATTTATTAGGAATGCACGCAGAGTAAAAAAAAATGTAATGTGTCGTTCTGCACGCAAATGTTCAACACCACTCTTATCAGCAGGTTGTAGAGCCATATATATACCTAGGGCAAGTTCTCCATTTCTAAATGCATCAGTGAACTTTTTGGATTTCTCAGTCTAAGCCGACTTGAGTTTATCCAACTCTGGCCAGTTCAATGGCACCAGCTGAAAAGCACACAAATGAGAGAGTGTGAAAATTGTGTATTCCTAGCTACATTTAACCAAATTGTGAGAAAATGAGCACAGTGACCTACCGAATTTTTTTTTTCAAAAGTACAAGACATATACAACTTAGATGCCACTTATAAAAAGTTTTACAAAATTGACAGTACTGGAAGGTTAAAATATTCCATGAAATTAATGTGTTAATCTCAGAAATTTGGGTGTAATAATGGCAAATTTGATAAGAAATAAAAGATTCCATTTAGTCACACATTATTCCATTTAAATTAGAGTCTTTACTGTTCAAAGTTGTACTTTTGTGTTATTGGTACAATGAGATGTGAAAAATTTCATTCACTGTATGACCTGAAATGAATGGTTTTATATATTGATTTTAAAAAAGCTGACTTTTCATCGTACATTTGTATAAGATCAAGTATGGTGACCCCATCTTTTTTCTCTAATATTTGATTGTTCTCATATGCCAGAATTCAAAAATCCATGGTAACTGTTAGTCCCCTAGTCTTCTATGTGTTGCTTTCTGGCTGGATCTTGTGTACAAGTAGATGTATGTTTCACTGTCAATTGAGTGTCCTATGACCGAAACTCTTCTTAAACTACATCAGAGTCAGAGCTACATGTATCACCGTCACTGCCAGTATGTAGTAGCAGGGCAGTAGTTGTATTAACTTTTTATTTTGACAATATTTTTGTTCAGTTTATACAATTGTGTTCTTGTTCTACTCCCTACAGAATGTTGAGCTATCCAGTATTCAGCTTGCCAACACAGCCTACGTGTACCGTGCATTTGCATCATTCAATTATCACCAATATTTAGACAAACGGGCTTTGTTGACAAACTGAATATTGTGTTTTTCAGGAGCATGCTGTAGAGAGACACCAAAAAACTGTTTGATACATTGCATAGGAATATTGAAAAATTATCAACAGTTGTAGCTCCTGCCCCATTACAAGGCCAACTTGTTCTACGAAAAATTTAATGGCATTCATAAATTTTTAGACTTTTTCGAGATTAAAGACATAAAATAGGACAAAACGGTTCTAGATTTTGTTTAATTATTACTAACATTAGCACCATTGGACGACATCAAAATGTTGGGAGTCGAAATACTTTCATGTCCCCCCTATAGGCAGAGCAAAACTTTCAAGTCCCCCCTCGACTACCCCAAAAATTTTTCGAATCCCCCCTGAATTCCTCCAGCCCCCCCTCTTTTTTTGAACGCGGCCTAACCATCCATAGGCAGGTGCAGCAACTTTTATGCTCATCATTTTGTGTCAGGCAAAGAGGCGTCATAAAACATATACCTACTGCGTAAACAAAATTAGGCCGATATTGTCAAAGTCCAAAACAGCCGTCTTGATAATATGTAGTCACTCACACTGAAGTGTTTTGAACCTCGAATCTTTTCCTCATTTACTCTGCGTCATGGTGACCAATTTCATATACATGTGAGCATGCTGAAGCCTTAAGGTTATAGAGAGTTCGCTCCTTTCATGACGAGAATATAGAAAATAGAGGACCCTACCTCAGAGGTGTAGACCAACACACGGTTACTCTACCCCCTATGTATCAAGGTGACATCCTTGTAGTCAGGTGGCTTAGCAACAAAACACAGCAAGATCGTTACACGGATGACAAAAGTGCCAATTTGCTACAGAGGTTCACGTATATGCGTAGATCAAAATTAGCTATTGCTTCAAAAATTTGGGTCACCGGAAAGGCTCGATGACGTCATAAATTCAAAACGGCCGCAATTATTTTGCTTAAAATGGTAAAATACTGCTAATTCAGGCAGTTTTCAATTATTTTTTGAATAAACTGACACAAACATTCTCATTTATAAGTAAAACATAAAATTGACGCAAATCAATTATTATGAAGACGTTATAAAGCCAAAATGGCCGACCAAATTCAAAATGTCTTCCGTAACATTGTCTAAAATGTTAAAGCACGGTTGATTAATCCTGTTTCAGCATTTTATCGCCTGAACTGAAATTAACACCCCAAATTACAGACAAAACATATAATTGATGCAAATTATTTATTGTGATGACGTCATAAAACCAAACTGGCAACCGAAAATTGTAAATGGCCTGTTATGAAGTTCACTATGCTTGCTACAATAGCCCATTTACGTGACAAAATGATAGTTTCAAGGTAATGTACAATTTGTATTAATATTCCATAAACTCAAAATAAAAAATAAATGTACCAAACCTTTGCCAATAAGTTCAACACAAATAACAAACTCTTATGAGATTATTTATTTTTAAACAATAATCTGTGTTTGAAAAATCGAATCGATATAAAAGGAAATGAAGGCAACTTCACACACTGGTTCAACCTTGTTTATGATACGGTATAGTGAGTAGATCAATGTGGTTTCGTGCTAGGGAAACATGGTGAGAAACCAGTGAATCGATAGTGTTTTGACCCTCATAATGTGACCTTGGTCCAAGAAAAAAGGTTTCATGTTGGTGATTCCTCCTAGCTGCATTTCGGGCAAAAGTAGGATCCCTTCTTCAGTCACTTAAATGGTTTTGTATTCCCACATGCTTAGTTTGATGGTAGCCATCAAAGAGAGATGCTAATATCATTATGTTGTACGTAGTCTGATTGTTGCGTGAATTGTTGCTCAGACCGTTCATTTGTACTCTCCTTGTGTTTGAATTTTGCTTGAAGGAGGATATCTTGTATGTTTTTCTTTCTTTTATACGTTATTATAGGTTTTTTGGAAAACCATGGCAAGCGTATAATCGTCCTTCATTATTTTCCAGTTTCTTATCAAATAGCTTGATTAGGCTTGTTATGATGAGGTTGTGCTGACAAGGTTTTTGTTACATCATTAGTCTTAGTTTTGTTGATGGAGGATGGCTGACGTTTTGTTACATAACTTCTTTTTGATAAAAGCTATGTCTTTCTTTTTGTTATATCGTTGTTGAAGTTTTTGCGTTGAGAAATTGACCCTTTTTTATGAAGTCCGTATTGTTGTTGCATGTGCGAACATATCTGAGTAATTCACCTTCAATGAAGCATTTGAAGGTTGGTGGCAGATAATATTGTCAGATGGTTTGTGTGGGTTTTACAATCGAGCAATCTCTCTCGATTGCGTGTCTGACATTTGAAGACCACAAGGTCTAGGTATTAGATTTTGTCGATGAAATGTTCAATTATGAAATCCCAAGTTGAACGTAGGGTACAGGGTGTTGCACTCCCCGACAAATGTTCTGAATGTTATAAGTTTATGTTCTGTTCCTGAGTAAATCATGAAAATGTTACCTTTTAAACGTTTCCATAAAAATATTTGACCGGATTAGGGATAGTTTTCTCCGTTTCATGGTATGTGATATCATTTGTTTCTGGTGAGCCCTGGGGCATGCTTCATCCATAGATTTGTTTGTATTTTCTCAGTTGAATTAAAATATGTTGCGTTTCAGAATAATCGACAGTAAGGGTTTCATGTACGTTGTTGAGGGGATTTTTGTATCGTATCAGTTGGCTGGTAATGTTTCAGAGTCCAACGCTACGATCGCTGCATTTATGGCTTCATTTTTGGCATGTTTTTCTACATTGATAACACTTCTAATGTTACCAGAATAGAGTTTGCTTGTATTTTTATTGATTCTACCTAGTTAATGAAGTTTTTGTGTCCCTAACATATGTAAGTCGTCTTTGCATGATTGGTTTTATGACAAAGTCTAGAAATTCCAAGATTTGGTTTATTGGGCTCGAGCAGCCATTTCTATTGAGACGTTGGATGATGATTGTTCCTTCTACTTGGGTTTTGGGTATTTTTGGCAGGAGATACCATCGTGTTGTACAAATTATTCTACTTATGGGAATGGGGAAACTGTAAATCACCTCGTCAATGATCTTCTTGTTGCAGATAAACGATATCACATACAATTTCCACCGTATAGTTAATGTCGCCAAGTGTTGCCTTAATGTACAGTAATAGTGTACATTTCGCAGCTGTCTATAACTTTCTTTAATGTCAGTTGTCGTATTCACAATTGCTATGTCTCTTAATTACTTTATTGATGGGTTTTATTGTGATTTATTTGTTTGTAGATAGATTGTTCAGAGCAGTCTTTTCTGTTAGATTTGTGTTCTTTCTGATGTGGGTTGCGAATGGAATTTCCTCTATCGAACTAAGTTGCTTCGAGACAGTTTTACAATTTTGGGTTTTCCACCATTAGTAGTGTCGACATTGGATTTATCTTAGAACAGATGTCTGATTGATGAATGGATCGTTTGTTTCTCATGATATTGCACACTCTTATGATGCGAATAGATTTGTTGATATCTGATAGGACAATTTTTCTGTATAGGCACTTCGGAATGGGAATAAATTTCAAGCTTTTGCTTGATGCTTTGATTTCAACATTTGGTAAGGTTTGATTTGCAAGATTTTTGATGAATCTGAGAATCTTTCTGAGTTCTTGCTTTTGTTTAATCTTCGAATTTCTGTTTATGTTCTTCCTGGCGTTTTTTATGTTTTATGTTTCCAAACAGCAAAACGATACCAAAAACGAAAGGCAAAGACGCTTTTCATAAAATTCACGAAAGCTGCAAAAAAGCAAGGTAAGCTAGCTTCAAAAGTCAAAAAAGTCTTCTCTTTGTTCATAAAACCGTGAGGAAACGGTCTTTTTTAAGCCAGCACATCCTCCAAAAAGAGAACTACTGTAGCACAAAACTATGTGTTTGTCATCACACATCGAGACATAAAAAAACAGAAAATTCAACAAACAAAAAAGGCTTCTCAAACAAAGGAAGCAAAAGACCAAAATCACAAACATAAAACCTTTTTCGGGGGCCAAGGTCACATGACCAGGGTCAAGGCATGATTTATTCACCGGTTTCTCGCCATGTTTTTCGTTATCATGAAATCACACTACTATTGATCTACTCACTATATCGTAACACTTTCAAAGGTAGAACCGATATGTAAAGTTGCCCTCATTTCCTTTACAATGATTCACTTTTTTAGACAGAGGCCATTGTTAAATAATCAACAATTTCATAATAGTTTGCAACTTGTGTTGAGCTTATTGGCTAAGTTTTGGTACATTTATCATTTATTTTGAGTTTACGGATCATCAAGATAAATTGTACATTACCTTGAAACTATTATTTCGTCACATAAATGGGCTATTGTACTAAGCATAGTAAACTTCATAATAGGCCTTTTTGTACTTGTGGTTGTCATTTTGTTTTTATGACGTCATCACAATTATTAATTTGCATCAATTATATGTTTTGTCTGTAATTTGGGGTGTTAATTTCAGTTCAGGCACTAAAATGTTGGACACAGGCTTCATCAACAGTAATTGAACATTATCACACGATATTTTTATGGGGGATATTTTGAATTTGGTCGGCCATTTTGGCTTTATGACGTCATCACAATAATTTATTTGCATCAATTTTATGTTGTATTTGTAATTTGGGATGTTTGTGTCAGTTTATTCAAAATAATATTGAAAACTGCCTGAATTAGCAGTATTTTACCATTTTAAGCAATATAACGGCGGCCATTTTGAATTTATGACGTCATCGAGCCTTTCCCTGGCCCAAATTTTTGGAGCAATAGCTAATTTTGATCTACACATGTATGCGAACCTCTGTAGCAAATTTGGCACTTTTGTCATCCGTGTAACGATATTTTTGTTAAGCCACCTGACTATTGCGATACCAAACAAGTATTTACATAATCGGTTTTGCTTATCGTCCGTTGAAATATTCTTTTAATGTTAACTGACCGATGTAGACTATATCTATGAAGGGAAATGTTGAGGTTTGCATACGGTTTGACTTCTGCAGACCGCGAAATTTCAATTCGACCGAAAACTATATCAGGGTGTTGTCACGCTCCTCTTTAATTCTTTACCGAATAACTTCACCCAAGGATCACGCCCAGAATGTGCCAAAAGATATTCGTGGCGGCTGAGTAATCTTATGTGTAGCATTCAAACGCAAACACCGATTATTAGGTACACTTATTTTTACTTAAAGGCGGAGCCTCCCTTTAAAAGGGTGCCAACCTATGGCGGCGTTCATTGTGTGAGTGGACACCAAACAGGCAACATGAGGGCACAAGCTCCAGAAAATGCCACTTTTTAGTTTTTTCCGACCGCAAAAACGCTGACAGACTCCCAAGCGGTCAGCACGAAGCTGCTGCCGATCGGACCCAGTGGTTATATTCAAATTCTAACGTGACTGGAAGACGTTTTTTAAGGAAATTAGAGTGTGGTGCTGAGGAATAAATGACCGTTGGCAATTTGAACCGACCGTCAATCAAACGGTTATATAAGCTCTATTTGCAGGATTAGCAAAAGGTGACAAAAGATTGAAATCAGTTTGTGTAATTAATGTAATAGAAATCAAACATCGTACTGGCCATGTGTTTGACTGGGAGGAGAACTCCACTAATGCGAAAACCTGGGATTGAAAAGTGCCGCTTTAAATGTTATCTCTACATTTTTATCCAGTATACCACAAAATGTCGATAAAAAAACAAAAAAAAAACCAAAAAAAAAAACCCAAATATGAAACTCGTTGCGGCTATGATGCCTGGGTTATTAGCAAACAATGGCGGCGACAACGTAAACGTGTGTGTGTGTGTGTGTGTGTGTGTGTGTGTTCAAGGAAAAGGGGATGTTACTGTGATCCGCCCTTCAACTGTGATCTCCCCTTCCATTCCAAATCCCTCTGTCCTACTGTGTCATGGCGAGGAGACTCACTCAGTAACAAAATGAGGAAACTACAGATCACGGCAAGGACATGGTAGTACAGTGTATGGCATTAGTGGAGGGACCTTACGAGGCGCCAAATGTAAAAAAAAATTACATGCATACATACATACATATATACATACATACATACATACATACATACATACATACATACATACATACATACACGCTTATATATTATATATTATATATATATATATTATATATATATATATATATATATATATATATATATATATACATAATCATACGCGTACGCATAGTGTATTCATTCAGACATGTACAATACATACATATGTTCATACATACATCATACGTATATACGTACACACATAATTTCGCACAAACATGCATAAACACACACACATACATACATACATACATACATACATACACACACACACACACACACACACATACATACATACATACATACATACATACATACATACATACATACATACATACATACATATACATACATACATACATACATACATACATACATACATACATACATACATACATACATACATACATACATATACCAGGCGCCAAATGTAAAAAATTAATTTACACAATCAAGCTTTTTTTAAAGATAGAAAAGATGGAAAATGTATATATAGAGAGGAAATTATATAATATATATATATATATATATATATATATATATATATATATATATATATATATATATATATATATATATATATATATATATATATATATATATGTATGTATATATATAAATATATATATATTATATATATCCACGTGTGTATACACACAGATACATTGCCCCACGCATATGTTTGCGTATGCATACATATACATACATATAGAAAAAAATACGCGCACGCATATAGCGTATTCATTCATACATGTAGAATACATACATACACACATACACATACACATACACACACACACATACATACATACATACATACATACATACATACATACATACATACATACATACATACATACATACATACATACATACATACATACATACATACATACATACATACATACATACATACATACATACATACGAACGTACGTACATCGGACTTTGATACAGCTCAAATATTTTACATTAAGCCTCGTTTTCGAGGCAGCTTCTGACCTTTACAGTATCTGACAGCGCTGCAAAATCGCATATATACAGCAGCCTCGTTCTGATGAAGTATCGCTGTATCAGAACGAGGTTCTATATGTAAGAAACTTACTCAGCTCAGCACAGCTGCAAAAAAAGTTTATATATATCGGCCTCGTTCTGATGATACAACTACACACAGCAAAATTTTACATACAGTCTCGTTCTGAGGGCACAGCTATAGCTGGGAAGTTTTATACACAGACTCGGTGGGTAAATTTTACATACAGACTCGTTCTGAAGAGAGTTATAGCTGAGAAGTTTTATACACAGACTCGGTGGGAAAATTTTACATACAAACTCGTTCTGAAGACACAGCACGCTGGGAAGTTTTATACACAGACTTGGTGGGAAAATTTTACATACAGCACGCTGGGAAGTTTTATACACAGACTGGGTGGGAAAATTTTACATACAGCTAGCTGGGAAGTTTTATACACAGACTGGGTGGGAATATTTTACATAAAGCTGCACCCTGTTTTTGACTTTGGCGATGGGGTCACCATGTTTTTGAAATGCCCAATTCAGAGGGGGGGGGGTCAGTGTGTTTTTCAAGTTCAACAAGGGGTCATACTTGCTTAAAATGCATTGTGACAGCCACAAATTTCAGTATTGAGTTGCATTTTTTGGCGCGCCCTTTGGGCACGTTTTTTAATAATAATAAGACATATTTTTAGAGCCCTGTATATATATATATATATATATATATATATATATTATATATATATATATATATATATATATATTATATATATATGTATATATATATATATATGTACATATATATATTTATATATTTTAGATATCTGTATGTTTAAGAATTTTGGGCGCATTTCTTTAGAATATCAAACATATTTTTCAGCATGCCCTTCATATGAAAAGCATGGCAAGTTCCTGATACTTTTCTGTATTCACTATGAGAAATAAGTATAAGAAAGCAACATGCAATAATATTTCAATCACATTTTCCTTACAACAGTTCTGGACATCTGCTTATGCATAAAGAGAGTTGGAATACATACAACTCATTCAAATACTGTACTCAAACTTTAGAATTGACAGTTTTAAGTTCCTATCTTATATATATATATATATATATATATATATATATATATATATATATATATATATATATATATATATATATATATATATATATATGGAATTATTCAATTTATATTCACCTTTTGTTTTACCTTTGTTTCACACAGAGGGGTCACCCTGTTTTCGAAAGTTGGAATGTGGGGTCAACCTGTTTTCGAAAGTTGGAATGGGGGTTCAGCCACTTTTTGACGTCGGCAAAAAATAATCCACCCCGGCCGAAGAAACTGACCAGTCCCTTATACAACGGTTGTGTTTATTCTGTTTAAGAGAATTAGAAATGATCAGACACTCAAATTCAACAGTAAATTAGCGACGCTCAACTGACAGAGTATATGAGATTCAGTGAAGACGTCATGGAGGTCGCAAGAGATCTCTTTCTACTTCCATGCCATATTCAATAAATCTCATATACTCTATCGGCTGAGTGTCGCTGATTGACTGGTGAATTAAAATGTCTGATCATTTCTAATTCTCGTAAACACAACCAAGCACCATGCTCTGTGTACCGCCATACTCGAATACTCCTTGCGTCGAATGCCCCGAGGAAAGTCCAAGACCAAGAATTGCTGTCTTGTTACCCACATTTGCCTTCATCGATAATTATGCATGGGTTTATGGCACCAAAATTTCCAAATTAAATTTTTGTCTTTATTCTCTTAACTCTGAAGACCACGAAAGTAGGTTGCACAGCCGACTGCAGTCTTCAGTGAAAGAGCACTGTGTAGTCGACGCCGAGCGCCTATCCTTTTTTTCTACGAACACGGAACAGCCTAGATCAGTGGTGATCTCTCCAGATAGCAATACCACGGTTATTGTTGTCGCTAGTACAAAATAAACCAGAAAGTTCAAATGCACTTGATTAACAGCAAAAGCGCCACCACTATGCGTGTGTTTAACAGCTTTAGTCTTGCCAGGGTCTAGCCGCAAAAAAGGCAGCTCACCGCCGGCCGGCGGCCGGGCTGTGCGTGATCTTTTTCTAACATGTTGCTGTGCAGCACCGGCCACTACAGGCCAGCGCTGCAAAGAAAACAGGTCAGAAAAGCCAGCGCACGGCATATGGGCTACAATAATTGCACCTAGCCTGGGTCATTCTTAGCCCTGCCATGGTAACTTCTTAGCTCCATGGCCCTGCGTACGATATTCCCGTCCAGCACCTGAACAACGCTGGGAACGCGGAGCATTGTTGGCTGGACCACTAGGAGGGCCGTAGTAAAAATTGAATATTTCTTTGGTCTTGTGAAACACACAAGCCCTGCTATGTGCAGCAGTGTTAACACAACGTCTTTAATGTAAATCAACTTTCGACCGACATTATATGAGCATTTGGAAGTCACTATCATATTTCGAAAACGAGGGTGTATATATATAAATTTCCGAGTCCCATCTATGTGAAAATAAATTTCCGAATCCCATCTATGTGAAAACGTTAACGAGACTGTATATAAAGTTTTGCAGCTGGTATTACGTGTATATAAAATTTTACAGCTGTATGTATGCAAAGTGAAAACGAGGTTGAATGTAAATGTTTTCGAGACATAAGCTTACAGTTGAAAAAATGTACATTCAACCTTGTTTTCAACTGTATGTCGAAGGCGAGGTTGAATGTACATATTTTCGAGACAAGCTACAGTTGAAAAAATGTTCATTCAACCTCATTTTCAACTGTATGTCGACAGCGAGGTTGAATGTAAATGTTTTCGAGACAAGCTTTAATACAGGTGAAATCAAAGTGAGACTTGAGTGGACACCGTGGGTCATCAGTGTATTAGGGAGATGTGTAGATATTTCATGGATAGTGTTTGACCATTGCACATTAAATAAGAAATTGTGTGTTAACACAAATCCAGTTTGTAAGTCCACAGAGCTAGGCCGCCTGCAGAACAACATGTCCCGAAGTCACTTTGCATTGCTGACGTAGACATCTTATTACTGGCTATCTAACTACTCACTGCTGACGTAGACACCTTAGCATCCGCTATCTTGCTACCAATCTTTCTTGCGCACGGCAGTTGACCTAATCCTTGCTGCAAGCTTCTGGTCCAAGTTCATTCATTCTAGGCCATCAGGCTGTCTGCCAAGCTATCCCGCCACCAACCCCATCTCCTCCTTGGTTCCACTAGTCTGCTTCCCACTGTGGGCCGTCCATTGCATGTACCCCCATTCAAGAAGGTGGTCTCCACCGGCCCAGTGGAACCACTTTCACTTTCGGCTTTCCAAAGGTCTGCAATCACAACTTTGCAACCCAAACCTTTGCCCAGGAAGCAGACTGGCGGAGACCCCTCACCCAATCTTTGAGTTATTTTGTGCTTAGTTTTGAAGTGGTTTTTGCCTAGATTTTACTTTCGTAGTTTTGCTTGACATTGTGCTTTGTATTTGTCCACTGTTGCTTATTAAATTCCTTGAACACCATATCCTGTTTAGCGGTGTGTGCTTACAAATTATTTTAAGTTAAGCGTACTTAAGTGCGTCTAGCTGTTAGTTTGGTAATTATTTAATTATGGAACAGCATATGTTCATCAGACAGGCGATCATTAAATGTGCACACTAATTTAGAATGTAAGGCTTAGATTTCTATAGAAAAACTGGATATACAAAAAATTTTGAATTTGTTTGGATGCATTATTCACTTGAAATCATCATCGTACCGGTAGACAGCGAGCCTCATTGTGCTCAAGTTTGTGGGAATAATCTGACATAGAATGTAATTTAAAAAGAGGATTTTCATTGATAAATAGCATAGAGAGTAGTAGTCTCTCTGTACAGACTGTAAGTAGTGACAAAGAAATGTCAATACTGTCATACACAAATTATAGAGTAGGTATTTAATGTGAATAAGAAATCTACAGGCTTACTGACCATTTTCAAAACTGAGAACAAAGTGTACTGAGAAGTGGAGAACTGTATCACACATGACAATTTGTGTAAACATTTATTATTCTCAGTCTTTGGCGCAAAACATCACTTAACAGTGGTGAGAAAGGGGATGACTAAATTTATGACCGATAGTCTACTAATGATAAATGAACATGCATTTCTTCTTATTGGAAATGAGTGTTATTTGTATTGAAAATTATTTTTTCCATTCAAATGTCACATTTATGTGGTGAATTGAAGGCTGCAAATATTGGCTTATGATCACTGAAATAAGATTCAAGTACATGACCTTCAATAGGATCAATATTGGTGTAGATGTGATCAAGGCATGAATTATAATCAGTTGTTGGAGAGTGTATCAGCTGTTTGTAATCATATGTTTCTGTCATTAACTGTAATAGTTTCTGTTTTCTGACAGAATTGTCTTGCATATCTACATTAAAATCACCGATTATGACAATGGGGTCATTGGGATGAAGTTTAAGATGCAGGTTAAAAGCGCCTTTTCAAAAGTTGAAATTACAGTATTTGGATTACAATATGTACCAATAATTTGCAAGATACCAATAGGTGTTTGATACATTGATAGTGTGAATTCAATGCCACCATAATCAATGCTTAGTGGTGTTTCAAAATAGCCATGTCTGGAGTAAATAACAGTGCCATGTGCTGATCTCTGATTTCCTGATGATGACCCATCATGTCTGTAAGTTACATAGCCTGGTAAGTCATAACTGGAACTATCATTTGGAGACAGTTTTGACTCTGTACAAATTATCACATCTGCAGCTGTTAAACTGTAATCACATGCAACATCTTCATAATGGGCATGTAATGATCTCACATTTTGATGTGCAACTACAAAATAGGTCTCATTGTATTTGTAGGGAAATTGTAAATTTGGTTGTAACATTGCTTCAGTGCGTAAACGATTCATTTCTGTTTGAACATCACTGCTGACTGTTATATTTTTTGGATGCAGATTCAGAATATGAAGACCTTCTAGATGAGTTACACGACTCAGTGCAACATAATGTAGATGATACTGTTTTTTGTTTGGCAGATCTACAACAACCTGTTGGAGTGTGTCACCTTGTGAACGGTGTATTGTTTTGCACTAGCTGGACGAATAGCAAATTGTTTTCGTAAGACTTCAGCATTTTATAACGACCTACTTTGAACTGTCTTGATATTTTTTTGTATTGGAGTCCACTGAGCTTTGATACCACTGTGCAGTAGATGTTTCTTGTCATGACGTGTTTTGCGGCCTACAGACTGATCATCAAACTCAATCCACAAATTGGTGACATTGTTGTTATCTAGTATATCAATGATCGGATTATTCCTGATGCACCATTTATGAGGCCCTCTTCAACTGATAAATTTATGCATAGGTCAATTCTCTGTCCAATGGCAATATGCAATGTATGTTGTAAACCGTTGTCTTTTGAGCTGCTTTTGGAACACTCTTTGGATTTTAGTTTTAACAGCTTGATCAACATCACCAATAACTGTGTCTACTGCTTCAGTGGTTGTCTTAAATCCTGTCAATTTGTTAAAGGCTAGGATGTTATGTGAATCAACACTGGCATTGCTGTAGAAAATGTGGACTATGTCAGTAACATGTTCTGTAGTTTCATCTTCATAGTTCAATTGCACAATACGAGTCTCAAGGTATTTAATGTCATTTTCTGTATGGTTTCCTTCTCGAAGTCTTTAGTAACTGAGCAAAGTTTGCATCATCTTTTTGTCTCATTATTTCTGTTAATTCAAAATTGTAAAACATTCTTGCCAAAGATTTGTTGCTAAAGGCCCATAGTTCACATTTAGATCTTGAAAAATCCAACCATCAACACAGGTTTGAGTTGAAACAAATCACCACTACTAATGATACTGACACCACCAAACAACTTCTTGTTACCCATTATTTGCTGCAGCCGTAGATTCACATAATTGAACATGCCATTACCAACCATTGAGATTTCATCAATAAATATTACTTTCAGGTTTCGATACTTTGCTTGCAATGTATTGAGCTTATCTGTTGAGAGTGCTCTGTAGTGAAAACCTTGACTAGCAGGTATTTGAAGTGCACTGTGAATAGTAGTACCACCAAGATTGTATGCAGCTTTTCCAGTTGGTGCCATTAGAATCATTTGATAAGGTCAGGGTTTTCACCTGGTAGACTTCCAAGGAATCGTAAGAGTGCTTGGTATATTGCTTTGACTACCATAGATTTGCCAACTCCTGCTCCACCTGTCAGAAACAGACATAACTGAGCATCTTTAGTTTTTACCCAGTTGAGAATATGATAAAATATTTCTTTCTGTTTCTCATTTAGTTTCCTAACAAGATTATGGAAATCCTGCTTGTTCATTCTGGGTTGCTGTAAATCCTCAATGCATGGGTTATTGACAGCAATACTAGGTCTTGACCAATATCATAATTTGAATGTTCAGGTTTGTCTGGATTTAAAGATGCATAGCCATTGTTTTCAATTGAGCCCTGGTTAGCATCTTGTTCATCATTGTGTATTGCATTAGGTGCTACTGTACTCACAGCATTATTTTGTTCAGCGTTTTCATTCTGCAGATTCTCTATTGCTTGCTGGAGAACTTCAGCATTATGTTGGTATTGACATCTCTTTGCATCTATGTCTGCCTTCAACTGCATATATTTCTCTTGATATGAATCACAATTCTCAATGAGTTCACTTTCAGATTTCCAAGGATGAAACAGCATTAATAGTTCTCTGTAATGATTCTCAGGTTCTTTTGCTTTGTGGAAGTTAACATATCTGATTACTTTACATTTTTGACGTTTTTTGTAGATCAGTCCTCCAACTTTGTATGAAACATGTGACTCAGATGATGGTTGTACAAGTTCATCATCAACATTGTCATCATAGTGGTTTGTTTGATTATGTTTGTGTCATCTTTGTGGAAGTCAAACCAAGCTGCAAAATCTGCCAGTCACCATGCCAAGAGAGGTTTTGGGCGACGTTGGTACTTTTTATAAGACTGTCAGTTTCTATGTCAGTTGATTCTGGAGGCATTCCTTGAATTTCACAGAGTGGTTTCAACAAAATTGTGCGACTGTCTGGTGGTGATGTATTAATAAACACAAAATCACGTGTAGCACGGCGCAGTGACATTTGAAGTACCAAATATACAGCTTCTTGAGCACTCACTTCCACATGGTTAAGAAACTTATTTCCAATATGTCTAACTCTGTCTTTGATATCTTTATTACCTTCTCTTGCTTCCTTGGTTGCACGCTCTAGTAGGTTACTCATACCTCGCTGAGCCTTACTTATGTATGACACAATGTACATCGCACATGCATATGGGTCTAGAATAAACTGAATATCCATATTTGCTCTCCAAGCTTGTAGTAATGTTAATTGTAACTATTAATTCTGATATCATTTGGTGTTCTCTTGAGAAAAACCTTGTCAGTTGCAAGTGATGAGCGAATAGCATCAATGTATGTTTGCTCATCAAGTTGAGTTTGGACAGAAATTCCTCAAATGTGATATCATCACCCATACACATATTATCCAATTCCGCCTTTATTTTGACATAGTGCTCTTTCAGTTGATTTTGTGTTTCTCTGGACAATCAGATTCAAGAGGAGTCAGTATCATTGTTTTTGGCATTGGTGGCAATGGGAAGCCAAATCTACAGACACATTGTCCCTTCTTTTTGCAGGTTTTGGCATGTCTATGTAGTTGCAGGTTGATCAGATTTTGCAGTGTCTCATCATCAGAATTCATTAAATTTTGACAAGAGATGTATCTGTCAATGAAGTCAGTGATTGTATCATTATCATCTTTATCATACTGTGGAGCATCTTTGATCCATACCAGCATGTGAATATGTGGTGATCCTCTCTGTTGAAACTCAACTCGATAAAAGCTATCTGCTATTTCACCAATAGGATGAAGAGAACTCTCTAAGAAATCATGAAGAAATCGTTGTACAGAATAGTCAAAATGTCTTGCACAAGTCACAGGATCAGACTGAATCAATTCACATTTGTCTTTCCATGTCATTTGACTAATCTCTTCATCAGTGTATAATTTGTGATGCACAGTTTGTCCAAGTATTCGTAGTAAATGATGCCATCGAGTTTCTGCAGCAGAAAATGAGAGGAAAAATGTGGGTAGTCCTAGCTGACGAATCATTGCAAATAAATCTCTTTTTGCTTTTTCCCAATATGGTGGTGATCCTCGGACAGTTCTCAAAATTTTGTAACCTTCATCAAGATGCAACACATTTTGTACTTGCTCATGAGATTGGAAAGAAGCAGCTTTCAATTGTTTGCCTTCAAATTTACATTTACGTAGAGATAATGTAGCTTTGTCTTGTATTTGCTTTACTTGTAATTTCTTAAGTTTGAAGAAAAGTTCGGCACTGATTTAGCAACTCTCCTGTCTGAATGTCTTAGTTCCCATTTACATAGTGTACTGTAATGTACAGGTACTTTTGTCTTTGGTCTAGGTTGGCCAGCAAATATTGTAGGAAATGACAACTCTTCAGAATATTTATCTTGAAACAAACCCATCGGTTTATTGCGTTCTCCTGGAGCATAGCAGTATGCACCATCATTGTCAATATCAGTTGTTTCAGGTGTAAGTAATGTATCAAGATTTCCTGTAGCACGGTCATCTATGTTTGTCACTTCTGTCCACTCATCATCAGATTCTGTGTCAGATGTTACATTTGTTTGCTCTGGCAAATTAGGACAGTCTTTTGTGTTACTTGTTTTATTTGTGTCATTTTCAGTATTTGTTGTTACATGTAATAGATTCTGGTGGTTCCGATCCCTATTACTTGTAATTTGTGCTTTGTTTATGTTCAGTTCACTGTCAGCATTATCTGTCGTATATGTAATAATCTTATCAGTTGTGGCAGTATGTGTTACTGAGTGATCCGAGTCATTTTGATTTATACCTGTATGACTATCTGATCTGTTAGATTCATCTGTGCATAGTGTATCATCAGTTGCAATTTGCTTATCAGAGTTTGTCTTGAGGTAAAAATTCTTTCCATTCTTGCTGTTTATCTTTAACTACACCAAAATGATTTGTGTGGGGTGAGATAGTGACATTTTCAGACTTGTACAGACAAGAATTTTGTACTAGCCACTGTGCAGCATCAACAACTTTCTGTGGTCTAATATTTTGCACTTGATATGCATGTTTGTAACTTTGTTTTCTTTTTAGCTTAGTGGTATTGTTTGTGATGCATCTAATGGGCGTGGCAATGTGTTAACAGTTGTAGATATATCACATGGTACGTTTACAACATTCCCTCGTAATGAAGTCTGTTGTCCTCGAGGTAGCTCTCTCAACTGCATAAATGGAATACGTAATGCAACTAGTCTTTCTTCTAATGGATGAAGTGCAAGCTCTTTTGGTAAAGTTGGAAATGACATGTTGTTATGCACTGCACATGGAGGAATGTTGCCCTTTTTCAAATATGAATAACATGTTGAGCAAAGCCATTGCACATCATTATCATCATGTGTTATCCTGAGTCTAGTTATAAGTGGCAGAGTGTCTTTGATATTGTTGTAATTAATCAAAGTTTTTCTGTACCAGAGCTGACTACAACATGCACACTTATAGTGAGGTCCATCAGAAATACTATTGTGGAAATATTCTATAAGTTCTTGCACATTCAGTTGTGTACAGTGTCTTTGGTTCTGTTTTTGCCTGTTGTCATGTAAACGTTCTTTTGCTCTGTAATTTTCATTGGTCCGTCTTTGCATCATAGCAATGGTGTTTCTTACCTTTTCCTTTTCACGATATGCAATGTTCAGTCTGGATTTCTCATTGTGGTAGCATTTGCTGCTTTCTCTTTTAGTCTATGAAATACATTTAATCGCTTCTTTGACTTTGAAATTTTATTTTTCACTCTTTCTTTTTGTTTGTAGTGGGCATCAATTCGTCTGTTTTTCTTCGAATAACGTCTTTCTGTTGTTCTTTTGTTTTATATCCTTTATCTAAACGCACTGCTCTCTTTCGAATTACATCTTTCTGTTGTTCTGTTGCTTTGTATTGTTTATCTGTACGCACTGCTTTCTTTCGAATAACATCTTTCTGTTGTTCTGTTGCTTTGTATTGTTTATCTGTACGCACTGCTTTCTTTCGAATAACATCTTTCTGTTGTTCTGTTGCTTTATATTGTTTATCCAAACGCATTGTTATCTTGTACATGGCCTGATTCTGTTGTTCTGTTGTTTTATATTTTTTATCTAAGCGCACAGTTTTCTTACGAATTACATCTCTCTGTTGTTCTGTTGCTTTGTATTGTTTATCTGTACGCACTGCTTTCTTTCGAATTACATCTTTCTGTTGTTCTGTTGCTTTGTATTGTTTATCCAAACGCACTGCTTTCTTTCGAATTACATCTTTCTGTTGTTCTTTTGCTTTATATTGTTTATCCAAACGTATTGTTTTCTTGTAAATGGCCTGATTTTGTTGTTCTTTTGCTTTATATTGTTTATCTCTGCGAATTGTTTTCTTTCGAATTAAGTCTTTCTGTTGTTCATTAGCTTTGTAAGTTTCATCTATCCGCTTGGCTTTTTTTCGAAATAAATCTGCCTGTTGCTCTTGTGCTTTGTTTCTTCATCACATCGTTTTCTTTCTAATTAAATCGGTTTCTTTCTCATTTTGTTTGAAATTTGGATCAGCCCTCTTTTTTTGAATCCATTCTCTCTTACACTGCTGTCTACATGTAGGAACTGTGATGGAACTTGAAATGGGTTTCAGAAAATCATAATGTCCACTGTCTGGCATGGCATTTCTATAAACAAGATGGATAATTAATGGTCCATTGATATTGCCAACAGTGTCTATGGGTTATTTGCAGGGTCAAGATGTACTTGGATACATACATTATACACAATAGCAGCTGCAGTCAACTCAATATGACCTGCATATGTAGCTAAACCTGGTCATGTCTGCTCATATAGTGTGCATATTCCTCTTTCGTTTGGATATGCCACCTTGCATATTCAACTTTGATTACATCTTTATAATCATCCCAATGTGTAGTTAAATAATCAATAACACCAAGTCTGATTTGTATGTGGTAATCTTCAGTATTGTAGATCCCATAACTTATAGCACGATATAGACAATTGCCATCACCTCTGATTGAGACAATCTCATATTGGCTTTTTGGGGAAGACCTTCGGTTCTCCATGTATAATTTCTTTGCAAGGTTTGATGCTTTTTGACTTTTCTTTTTTGTTTTCATATTTGTCAGTGTATTTCTAAAATGTCAAGTTCAATTAAATATATAATGCACGTAAATATTAAATGTTTATTGTCAATGCCTTCACTATCAATGATAGTTCAAAATACGTGCATAGGTGAACTATGAAAAGCTCAGTATTTCTAGAAAGTATTCAGAAGGTACTGTTATTGGATATTTCAGAAGAGTACTTTCAGAATGTGCTTTGGAATACAATTCAGAATAATATTCAGACACTCACTATGTGAGATAATATTCTGTATATTCTAGAACTAACAAGCTCTGCTTGTTAGTATGTATTGTCAATGTCACTGTTGGATGTTGTTGTCAAATGTCTGTGTACTAAGTGTGTGTATTCTGATTTATTTTGGCTCTTTTTTTTAAATAGCAGCAGCAGTAAAGACACAGTGAATACCAGTACTGCAAAAGAAAGAAAAATATGTCAGAGATAGGTTGTCTAGCTATGATTCACTAAAATGATTTAAATTTCATATTAAATATTTGATTTTCCATTCAAAGCACATTATGCATTTCCTCTGCGAACAACATTCTCCCAATAGCCACTGTAAAACTGAAATCAGATGCGATTCTTGATCAGTGTCATTATTCTAATTCAGCACAGATTTGTGCAATTCTGACATATAAATCCAATAGGAAACTAATACACCATTATCAGTTGATGTTTCAATTGCAGCTGGACTGCACAAAATTCACAATCTTTGTACAAAGTACCAACTATGTTATCATCACCACAAATATATGCATCTGAAATATCATTAGAATAATTTGCAAATTGTTCAAAAATTTTAGAACACTGCTAAACAAATATGGACTAAAGAAATAAAAAAATACACACTAAAGATGGGCTAAATTATTGAAATGAAATAACATACCAGTAATAAATATGCATATGTTGAAACAAACTGTGGACTACACTTCATTTTTCAACATTTTAAACAGAAATGTTTAGCCATAATTTGAACGCCACACTATGACACAGAGGGGTAATTTTAAAATTCGTTTTACAACCGAATGAAATTCATCGACCGTCATATCTTGAACACAGAAATGCCTTGCTATATTGTGAATATTTCAGGTGGCGATAGCCCACTGTCCGTGCACCGCCGTACAATGGTCGGAAAGAAAAATGCGCCAGTTACATTTTGCAACACATGGGTTATAAACGTTTGATAATTGTTGTTTATTTAGAAGTGTTAAATGTCTTTACATATTCTTTGCCCCACTTCCGCACGCTCGTATTTCTCTTGATATTGCGTCTACTGAGAAAATTTACCTCATGGCCCCTATCGACATGCCGAAGGGCATGAAAACGCTTCCGCCAATCATAGCAACGATTACGTCTTACGATATCTTGTACTATGTAATGCCGAATGTATTGGAAAGCGTGCGGAAGAACGCTCAATCTGATTGGGCATAACAAACGCCATTGTGTTTAACGGGAATACGGCGTGGTCTACAAGTTCTATCGAGACATTTTGGCAAGTTTCACGATATCAGTGAAAATACAAGATATAGTAATCTACTAAAGTGAAACCAGGAGGGTCATTTGTTTACAGACTCGGTATGTTTAAATGAAAATATATCCTAGTTTGAACCATGTAAACACCACATTTCGCTTACTCCACTATGTCCGTGACGGCACAACCTTACAGGGGCCCCCGACTCGTACTCCACAAAAGTTACGATGCCCAAAAACAACCAAAAATTCTCGCAAATCGGGGTTGAACTTTCAGTTTCCACTATAAGAATCATTTCAATCGAAGTGTGGTAGCAATCAGGGGAACGGTTGTTTTTAATGCACGCCCAAGCCCTAATTGTAAAACAATAGCGTCGTCATCACGCGACTAATAACATTTTTCGAATGAACTCCGTGAATATTGAAAACACTGTTACAGTCGATCCCTCGTAAATTTAGATACTCTTTTTAACTTGACCATAATTAGGGCCCATACTGTATACTCGATGTGTGGTGAGATGTTGCCACACGTTTTAACACGACTTATCAGTTTTAACACGACTTATCAGTGACGTGCTTTGGATAACCTTCGAGGCCGTTTCTTTCCGCACACAGCTTCTCACAATCTCACCTCTCATTCACTCACAGATATTATCGGTACACGCAAAGTTAACACATGCTCTAAATACTGATACAAAATAAACCTCTTACCGAATGTCGTACTGGCTCCACTGGTGTGACTGTAGATAGACGTAGCCGGAACTGAATCTCGTAGCGACACACAGAAAGTATGGCTGCTCGATGCACGAGGTTGAAAGGCCAACGATGTTGAAGTTGGACTCAGTTTCGGATTCGGTTTCGGATTCGGTTCGGATTCGAATAACTGTTTTATATTCCAGCTTTGTTATTAATTTTTCGAAGAATATAATAACTACTGATACACAAGGAGATATTTAAACTAGATGAAATTACTGCACAAATAGCATGTATTTTATCACATAAATGTAGCATGTATTTCATGACATAAATGTTTCATATATAATCATAATTTATAAAGTTTAAAAAATCAAAACACTTTAGGTAGTAGAGCAAGGAACTGTAATGCATGACTACACAAGACAAAACTGCTGAAAAATCAGTCAAAAGTTACAACTTATTAGCTGTCCGTCTCAATTATGGGCATTATGCAGTTCAGACTATTCAAGCTAACAGTACTACGCACAATTCAAAGAAATGCATTCAATGCTATCTTTATTACGCAACATATTAACTGATAGTTTAGTCCGAGAGTTTAGTATGGTACATTCCAAATGCAATTTATGTTAAACAACATCAATCAAAACATCAAATTAATACAACATATTAACATTAAACCATGTGACACACATTGTGACATATAAAATGATTAAAGTATGTTTTTGTAAATATTGTTTTCCTTGCTCGACACTTCCTTTAAATTTTAAATTAGAGTGCTTTGAAGCTTTCTGTAATTTCTATTTTTTAACCATTTTACTTGTGAATATATGCACACAATTTATGCCATGAAATATATGCATTGTATTATTGTGATCTTATTTTCACTTTGTCTAGTGTGATTAGATTTATTTTAGCTGAAAAAAGGTCCAGGGAAAGTAAGGAAAATCCAGTATTCCACAGTGTAACAATTGGCTGAAAATATAAAATTTCTTTGTCTCTCGAATCCGAAACAGAATCCGAAACCGTGTCTAACTTCAGCATCATGAAAGGCCTTACTGGTTCTGACCACTAAAATATGCAAATGAGCAATTAATTAATAAGCCACACCCACCAAAATCTAATCAGATCTAAGTCTCATCATGATAATACCAAATACCAAATTGCATGTCATTGGACCTAAGGGTTCTTAAGTTATGAGTGGAACAAAATCTGTCTACGGACGGACGGACAGACGGACGGACGGACAGATGGACGGACGGACGGACAGACTGACACACACACAGACATTGTGGCGACAAAGGACACCTTTGGTGCTTAGCACCACGGTGTCCAAAAAATTACATTCAACCTCGTTTTTCAACTGTATGTCGAAAGCGAGGCTGAATGTAAATTTATCCAAGTCCAGGCTCTATGTATTATGTAATGTATATATGTATGTATGTATGTATGTATGTATGTATGTATGTATGTATGTATGTATGTATGTATGTATGTATGTTTGTTTGTATGTATGTATGTATGTATGTATGTATGTATGTATGTATTTATGTATCTGTGTTTGTTTATATGTATGTAAAGTGTGTGTGTTTATGCATGTTTGTGCGAATGTATGTGTGCCCGTACGTACGTATATATGTGTGTATGTATGTCCTCAGTAGCTGTTCTATCTCTAAAGTAAGGCTGATTGTGTAAATTAATTTTTTTACATTTGGCACCTCATAGTGTATACACACGCACACACACACACACACACACACACACACACATATATGTATATATATATATATATATATATATATATATATATATATATTTATATATATATATATATATATAAAATTCCTCTCTATATATACATTTTCCATCTTCTCTATCTCTAAAAAAAGCTTTATTGTGTAAATTTTTTTTACATTTGGCGCCTGGTATACATACATACATACATACATACATACATACATACATACATACATACATACATACATACATACATACATACATACATACATACATACATACATACATACATACATACATACATACATACATACATACATACATACATACATACATACATACATACATAGACTATAGAGCCTGGACAAGGGTCGAAATTTACATCGAGCCTCGCCGCAAAAAAATTTATATACATAGGACCTCGTTCTGACTTACTGATACAGCTGGACCTCGTTCTGACTTACTGATACAGCTGGACCTCGTTCTGACTTACTGATACAGCTGGTAAATTTTATATACATAGAACCTCGTTCTGACTTACTGATACAGCAGGAAAATTTTATATACATAGAACCTCATTCTGACTTACTGATACAGCTGCAAAATTTTATATACATAGGACTGCGTTCTGACTTACTGATAGAGCTGCAAAATTTTATATAGTTAGGACCTCGTTCTGATTTTTTATAGACCTGCAAAATTTTATATACATAGGACCACGCTCTAACTTACTGATACAGCCGCAAAATTATATATATAGGAACTTGTTCTGGCTGACTGATACAGCCGCAAAAATTTACACAGGGTGCTGGACGGGAGGCGGTAGGCCTCTCGCGCCACGCTGGGAAAACACAGTATCGTACGCAGGGCCATGGAGCTAAAAAGGTACCATGGCAGGGCTAAGAATGGCCCAGGCTAGGTGCAATTATTGTAGCCCATATGCTGTGCGCTGGCTTTTCTGACCTGTTTTCTTTGCAGCACTGGCCTGTAGCGGCTGCTGCTTCACAGCAACACGTTAGGAAAAGACCGCGCACAGCCCGGCCGGCCGTGAGCTGCCTTTTTTGCGGCTAGACCCTGGCAAGACTAAAGCTAATACACGCATAGTGCTAGCGCTTATGCTATTCAAGTGCATTTGAACTTTCCGGTTTATTTTGTGCTAGCGACAACAATGACCGTGGTATTGCTATCACGAGAGATCACCACTGATCTGGGCTGTTCGTAGAAGAAAGGACATGCGCTAGGCGTCGACCACACAGTGCTCGTTCACTGCAGGTCACTGCAGTCGGCTGTGCAACCTACTTTCGCGGTCTACAGAGTTAAGAGAATAAAGACAAAAATTTAATTCGGAAATTTTGGTGCAATAAACCCATGCACTATAATGGATGAAGGCAAATTTGTGTAACAAGACAGCAATTCTTGGTCTTGGGCTTTCCTCGGGGCATTCGACGCAAGGAGAATGGCGGTACACAGAGCATGGCGCTTGGTTGTGTTTACGAGAATTAGAAATGATCAGACATTCCAATTCACCAGTCAATCAGCGACACCCGGCGATAGAGTGAATGAGATTCATTGAACATGGCATGGAGGTAGAAAGAGATCTCTTGCGACCTCCATGCCGTCTTCAATGAACTTCATATACTTTGTCCGTTGAGCGTCGCTGATTTACTGGTGTTTTGAGTGTCTGATCATTTCTAATTCTCGTAAACACAACTTTGTATTAGGGACTGGTCAGTTTCTTCGGCCTAGGGGGACGGTAGATTATTTTTGCCGACTTCAAAAAGTGGCTGAACCCCCCCATTCCAACTTTCGAAAACAGGGTGCCCCCACATTCAAACTTTCGTAAACAGGGTGACCCCCTGTGTGAAACAAAGGCTAACAAAAGGTGGAATATATATATAGATATTTATATATATATATATATATATATATATATATATATATATATATATATAATTTTGGGGGTATATTTTCAACAATCAGTCATTCTGTGTTTTAATGAAATTGGTGTCATGTCAGTTGTAAGATAGGAACTTAAAAGTGTCAATTCGAAAGTTTGAATGAACTGTATGTATTCCAACTCTCTTTATGCATAAGCAGATGTCCAGAACTATTGTAAGGAAAATGTGATTGAAATATTAGTGCATGTTGCTTTCTAATACTAAATTCTCATAGAGAAAACAGAAAAGCATCAGGAACTTGCCATATTCATATGAAGGGCATGCTAAAAAATATGTTTGATATTTTAAATAAATGCGCCCAAGGGTGCGCCGAAAAATTTTAAACATACAGATATCTCAAATATATATATGTCAAATATATAAAGTTTTGCACTAGGACAGGGCTCTAAAAAATATGTCTTATTATTATATAAAGTAATGCGCCCAAAGGGCGCGTCGAAAACTGCAACTCAATGCTGAAATTTGTGGCTGGCACAATGCATTTTATGCAAGTATGAGCCCTTGTTGAACTTGAAAAAACACACTGACCCCCCTATTGGGCATTTCAAAAACATGGTGACCCCCATCACCAAAGACAAAAACAGGGTGACCCCCATGAATCCACCGCCCCCCCTGGCTGACGCAACTGACCAGTCCCTTAGCTACATGCTCGCGTGTACCTCCATGCTCCTTGTGTCAACTGCCCCGAGGAAAGTCCAAGACCAAGAATTGCTGTCTTTTTACTCAAATTTATCTTCATCCATCATTGTGCATGGGTTTATTGCACCAAGATTTCAGTATTAAATGTTTGTCTTTATTCTCGTAACTGTGTAGACCGCGAAAGTTCGTTGCACAGCTGACGGACTGCAGCGGTCTCAGTGAACGATCGTTGTATGGTTGACGCCGTTGTATGGTTGACGAGTAGCCCTGCGTACAGGTCTGTGTGTTCCCGGCGTTATACGGCCTCCACCACAGCCGTATAACGCCGGGAACACACAGACATGTACACAGGGCTAGGCTATGAGCAGCCCAGATCAGTGGTGATCTCACCTGATAGCAATACCACGATCATTGTTGTGGCTAGCTTACTAGATCAAAATAAACCGGAAAGTTCAAATGCACTTGAATAGCACAAGCGCCAGCACTATGCGTGTATTAGCTTTTGTCTTGCCAGGGTCTAGCCCCGTACGATACCGGGCAGAGTTCAATCACGCTTTCTGAACATAAGCATCACTAGTCATTACACTTAATCCAAGACGAGTCTGTATGTAAAAGTTTCCCACCGAGTCTGTGTATAAAACTTCCCAGCTAGCTGTATGTAAAATTTTCCCACCAAGTCTGTGTATAAAACTTCCCAGCGTGCTGTGTCTTCAGAACGAGTTTGTATGTAAAATTTTCCCACCGAGTCTGTGTATAAAACTTCTCAGCTATAGCTCTCTTCAGAACGAGTCTGTATGTAAAATTTACCCACCGAGTCTGTGTATAAAACTTCCCAGCTATAGCTGTGCCCTCAGAACGAGACTTTATGTAAAATTTTGCTGCATCGCTGTATCACAACGAGGTTCTATATGTCAGACACTTACTTAGCTCAGCTTCATCAGAACGAGGCTGTATATATAAGATTTTGCAGCGCTGTCAGATACTGTAAACGTCAGCAGCTGCCTCGAAAACGAGGCTCAATGTAAAATCTTTGAGTTGTATCAAAGTCCGATGTATGTATGTATGTATGTATGTATGTATGTATGTATGTATGTATGTATGTGCGTACTTATTATGTATGTGTGTATGTATGTATTCTACATGTATGAATGAATACGTCCTCAGACACGTATCAGTACAGCGACAAAACGTATGTAATGAATAATTTATATACTTTAGAATCTATACCGTTGTAGTAGTAAAATGATGTTTACAGGTAGTCAAATTTCCTTTGTATTTGTCTTGGCGATAGAAGGCGCTATTTACTTCTATTGTCTGACCTTCAGTTCTATAGTTTTCTGGAGAATACTGATTCAAATCTGTACGAGGAGAAAATTTGACCAGTTTTTCTCGTTCTGCAGAAAATGCTCATTAACAATCAGTTCTCTCTAATATTGTTATGATAAAATAAGAAAAATCTGTATGAAACTTCTCTTTTCAAAATCTCGCACGTCAAAAGATAAATCTTGACATAAATTCTTAGTTTCGAATTACTGTTTTAACGATAAAATTCCCATACGGTAGAATGTCGGGCAATATCCGTTTACAATTTTCTTTATTATTCTGTTATATTTCATATTTTTACACAACAAAATATGGTGAGGATCAAGTGTCGACGACTGAATAAAAAATCCGCTGACCAATTCCACAAGTTTTTGTTACGAACATATAAAGGCACTATTTGTCAGCAGCATAAGCCTATATATATGTATGATTCAGTTCTAACAGATAAAAGTAAGCATAAAGCGCGCGTTAAAGACAAAATCCACTATGAGCAGAGTGCATTTGATAAGATAGTTATGAACGAAGCAGCCCATATCAAGAAGAAACTAAAAACTAAAGGTAAAGTCAAGTATACCGTTGCACACGATGCTCAACAATGTTTTCGATGATGTAGCAATGTACTATTCAAATAACCTTCAAAGGATCATATTGATTTCATTGACAAAGTAATACCGATCATCATAAAATAAAAGATGGTGATCTAATGGAAAGTAAAGTCAACACATCTTAACTGTAAGTTTATAGAGATCATAGAGATTACAAAGAGTCTATGTTAGCTATTGAATGGCATCAAATTTGCTCAATCTGTCGTTAGCATTTTAAGTGGATTTCATGAGGCAATGTTGGATAAAATTTCGTCAATCACGACTATTCGAAACCAAGCTAAAGTGTGTCTTTGTTCAAACTAGGCTCTAGCATAAACCCTAAGTATTTCTGACTCAAGCCGATGGTATAGGGTAACTATAATGTTAATATACAACGAGGCTGGAAAATTAAAAAAAACGTACCGAGCGACAAAGAGAAGCACACAAACGTAAAATGGTAACTATGTGTGTCAGAAGAAAATTTTCGTTAACTTTTCGAATCGTGGATAATGTTTTTATATTTGACACCATAGAGTCATCACTAGAAAAAAAGCCGAGCAAGATGAAATAGAATCATCGATTTAAAAAATCCTCCGACTCACACCTTACAAGAAATAACATCCTTTCGTAGCGTTGTAAAAACACCCTTGAAATAAGGTGTGCTGTTTAAGTTAGACGCCCTGTCAAAGAACACAATCTAAAATTGTAATTTATTGTTATGAGCTAGCATTCAAATTTGAAGCGTTTATTTTAGATGGTGAGGAAATCAATTTACATTACATGATATAACCGGTGTCATGTGTGAGGGCATCTCAATGTTTTGTTGTACATGTACATACAAGTCATAACGGAGCAAGTTATAATTATACAGTTTATGTTCTGAGACTTGTGGGTTCAATAAAGTATGTATCTCTACATTCTAGTATCCATGTACACATGATTGCCATAAGCGTATTATACATACAGTATACTGTATCGTGATTTATGAATATTTAAGTCGGACTTAGACCTATGTAAATATATTTCCATGCGAAATACAAAGTGTATCAAATACACATATACAATCTGTATTACCGAGACGGAGTGAATAAACAGATGATACAGGCAAAACTACAGTGCACGTATTCAACAATCCTGTATTCAGGTAGACCAACATGAATTTACATGTTTTCTAAAAGACATGTAAATTGATTTATATGGAACTGCCTGTCTTACCACATTTTCACGCAGTGTCAGCATAATTGTCCTGGGCGTTCAATATGTTAATGGTTTCCTAGCGTTTACAGTGTAGTCCTAGACATTTTCAATGCTGTTCTATTCATTCGGCATGTTGTCTTATGCTTCTACATGTTATTCTAGGCTTTCAACGTGTTGTCCCGGGTATTTACGATGTTGTCGTAGGCATTGATAATGTTGTCATAGGCTTTCAAATCGTTTTATAGGGATTGTTGAGCGTGCGCGTACACTTCAGCATAGTTGCTACGTTACAGTGTTATTAACATAGATAGCCCTGGTTTGGAAATTTCAGTATCTAACCGATTCTTTGTTATGGTTCAAAGATCTGGGATTTTCAGATTTACGATGCCGTAGAAAATACAGAGAATTTGGTGTAAAAATTACGGTGTTCCAAGTCAAACAGCAAATGAAGCTGTGACAGGTGAATGCAGTAGATTGCCTTTTTAATACACTAAAACGTTGTATTCATGATTGGATGATGCTGAATGAAATGTCTCCTGAAAGACTCCCTAGACAAAAATATTTGATGTTCAACCTTGACCTCGACATACATGGGCAACATCCGTCAAACAAAATCTTTTTTCATATGGTTTTGACCATGTTTGGCTTGCTCAAGAAGTTAGCAATAAACATTATTTTTAAGGCTTTTGAAACAAGAATTATGGATATCTTGAAGCAACAATGAAAGATCTTTTATCATTGAAACCCAAATTACGTATCTACACAGTTTAAGAGTCTACTCGAACCATAATTTAAGTATCTTTATCTCAATGGAAATCGTTTTATTTTACAGGGTTTGCTTGCTTCCTGTGTCATCTCTATTTACCACTTGCAATAGAAGGGGAAGACGCCAGAACATTGACTCTCAAGCTAGAATTTGTCAGCTTTGTTCTAATGGAGGTGTTGAAGATGAATATAATTTTTTACTAATTTGTCCTTTGTACAACCAGCTAAGAAAACAGTATTTACCAGACGATGTTACCAGAGAACTTAGCTAAAAAAGTAATGAGTGGGAAGGATTTACAGATATCTTCAACCTTTGTAATTTTGTCCACAAAGCCTTTCAAATGAGAGAAGATGTTTTAAAATTTTCACTAAGTTTCATGATGACTTTCATTGTAATTCATGAGAAAAACCATGTATTTTGTGGTATTTGTTTTAGCATTGGTACTTTATATGTCCTATTTTTCCTCCAATATTTGTGTATTTTTTATCTGTCATTTGATAAAACGCCACTCGGAGGTCGGAGGCTTTGAAATGCAAATAAATGTGCACTTTGTGCGCGTGAACTGAACTCTGGTTTCCACTTTCATCCGACAACGTATATAATAATGACACATTCTGGAGTAAAGGAAGCTGAAGTGTTAATAACACTTGCTCATGTCCCTCATGTAAGACACCAAGTGGATGTCTAACCTGGAAAAGATGGCGTAGGCAATGAATATCATAACAATAACTTTGGCTGTGCCGCTGAGATATGATCTCTCTCTCTCTCTCTCTCTCTCTCTCTCTCTTCTCTCTCTCTCTCTCTCTCTCTCTCTCTCTCTCTCTCTCTCTCTCTCTCTCTCCCACACACACAAGAAAGTATGACACAGTATAGAAACATGCGGAAACTAGAAACAAATTTTTGCAATATACAAAAATTAAAACTGATGCAATCAGCAAACGGACATACATAAGAGAACGTATCGGCACACAAACTCTCAAACACTGAATTTTAGTGTTTGTGAGTTTCTGTGCCGATCAGTGTGCGGAGCAAAGGCTTAAAATTCATTCTGACAACTAATCGTCTGGAGAGAGCCAAACTTATCCACGTACGATACTTATATGAATACGTTCGTAAAATGAGACTTCGATATAATATGGCATACAAACAGACCACAAAATACCTTTTCAAATTAAAGTCAAAATGTACTCCACATACAGCCGTTAGAAATACACCTACCCGAGTATCAGTTAATGCCAATTACTGTCTTTTTGCTTTCTTTATTGACAAATAGTACTGTCTTGGTATATATCTTACGAGTCATTTTTTGCATTTCTAGTGACGTGGTTATTAATTTCGAGTATGTTGGTAATTTCTTGAATGGTGTCTGTCTAATTATTTGTTGTTAATGTAAAAGTTTATTTTCTTTCTTTCTTTCTTTACGTATTTGTTGTTGCTTTCCAGTGCACTGCCTTTGGTTAAATTTTAACTGATAGCCATTCCATGTCTGATTTACTCTGTTTTGCGCCAGTATTTCAATATCATTTTCCCCATGTCTGCATTTGCAAAAAAAAGTATCATCAATAATATAATCAAAGAGTTTTGTCCTTTCTGTGACCTATTTTGCTAAGAAACATTGTCTAAAATGCGTACGTATCAAAGAGACAACCTAGTGTTTCAAGTAGACTACAGGTGTATACCGGCTGACGGCACAGTGATCAAAAGAAACCCCTGTGTTCCTGACGCTTTTGCAGAAACACGCTTCGCTTCTCATTACAGCAACACATTAATCGGAGAAAGGGTAAGAGCGATTTCTTGGCAGCAGGCAAACCTTTATACCCCACTACGGTACGACACAATGATTGTCCAAGATAAGGATAAAATGCCATGAGACTGAAAACTATTGAAATGCGGCGTTAAAAACCGAAGTATTCTGTATGAAATAAATCAATTTCTTGATAGTAAACAGTAAATTCATTGTGCGATCAAGATCGTGTGACAATCATTTTGGGGCAAAGTTCATCAAGCGTACAGAGCACACATTCACAACCACACATCGCATGCCATTACAAGAACTGTTTTTCCACGCACACAAACACACAACCAAAAAATGCCACTACACTTATCAAAACAATATTATTGTATCTAATATAAAGAGGATGAAAGTCGTTCAGCACACCTTTAATGTTTGTATAACCAGCTTCTCGGTATATTCCCAATACTAGTACCGGGAGTTTTTTTGTTCGGAATATACACGTTTGCTGCCTATAGCTTGTTCACACTGTGTATGGTATTGGTCTGTCCACACGAGCACAACATCGTTCCTTTAGCATGCTTATTTTAGTGTTCCTTTAGCATGCTTATTTTAGTGTCCAGCCATCCCCTCCCGTCGTCAGTGTGCCATCCTTAATTATAACCACATCTAATGACATCATGTTATTTACCACTGCAACGAGTCAATTATAACTAATCATCTGACGACCACATGACCAACTGTCCACGGATATGTTTAGGGTCATGACAATTGTTAAAAAAGTAAAACATGAAATAGGTAATTTTTATCAATTATTTCAGTGAAAACCATGAAAATCTTTACCATTTTCATCAATCGCATCGCGCATACTTGTACTATTCCTCAATCTGATTAAAATCAGATGTAGAGTACGGCGACGTCTATACTTACGCGGTACTGTGTAAGAGTAGACATCGCCGTACTCTACATCTGATTTTAATCAGATTGATTATTCCTCAACAATGCATAACTTATAGCATTTGAAATTGCAGGATAAGTTTTACCTGCTAGCATATATATATATATATATATATATATATATATATATATATATATATATATATATATATATATATATATATATATATATATATATGCTAGCAGGTAAAACTTATCCTGCAATTTCAAATGCTATAAGTTATATATATATATACGAGATTTGTAACAACATGGAAAGGCGATAATGAGCCAGTTCATTGTGGGTACATGTATTGAATCTGCTCGACCCCGTGTTGTACAATACATTCGAGCTTTGTCACGTACATGTACATACGCCTGCCGGTAGTCGTGATTTATGATTCGTCTGTTAGTTGAAGCCAATTGCAAGCAACTTTGAAGTATTTGAGAAACCGATCAGCATGCAATAATATATCTGTTGTGTTTTTTTTTGGCCTGTCGACAACATAATTCCGTAGTACACAGATTTTTAATACTCATTTCTTACATGATAGTTCATGATTTCATGATATGACCTGATAGAGAGATTTTATGAAAATATGTTATGATGAAAATGGACGAGCCACTCAGTGTTGTTAACGATCAAATATAATAGAAAGAACAGAGACTTGGACGAGTAAATGTAATTATTGTAGGGTGGCTTTACACTACATTAAAACATTGCAACAACAGGTTGTTCACATTTGTCCTCTTATGTCGAAATCAGTCTAGATCGATTGGTTGCGATGAAACTAGCTACTGGTGATATTTTCAAGTAGCAGTATTCATGATCATCTCTTTTCATGTTACACCATTCGAACTGGATGTAGACCAGTATTTGAGGTCTAAGGCAAACCTATCAGTGCCGTTGCGATTTTGTCACGCCAAGTCTGATGAGATGCAAAGCGCAAGACAACTTCACATTTTCTGTTGGTTGTCAGTCTTTTCTGTATTCTAAAGGATTCAATTATATTTCTAAATGTCTAAAATGATATTTAGAAAACTTTGTCTGAATGCTTATGAGACTCAACAAGTATTTACATCATGCGGGTTTTTAATGTTGACTGACCGATGTAGACTGTATGTATGAAGGGAAGCGTTGAGGTTTGCAAACTGTTTGGCTGTGGCAGATCGCAAATCTCAATGTGACTGGAAACTACTTGTGTTTCATCGAATGTTTCAACAATACTTAATTGTCTTCGATAAACTAAATAGGGATTGTAATTCTATTGTTTGCTTAATAGTAGAATATGTACACTGTAAAAATAGCGGACGCCAGACGCGTCTTTACGCGTTCAAAATGTAGATGTCGGTGTTCAAATTTGAACGGCTAGTGTTCATATTGTTAACACTAGTGTTCATATTATTAACAATGATGTTCTAAACCTGAACACGGAGTGTTAACAACCATCTCCTTCAAGTGTTCAAAAACTCAGCATTACAGAAATTTTACAATACTGTAAAACAATTAACAATCTTTAGCGTTTTTCACTTTACTGTGGCTATATTAAATTTACTACTGCCTCGCTGTCCGGCAAACGTACACGGATTTTGATGTAACGAATTTCCCACTAAGTGAAAAATATCTCCGGTCTAAAATTGCTGAAAGCATGTTTTTTCTAAAAAGGAAGTATACAAAATAATTTTACACGCTTATTACGGGTTGAAATTTTGAAATTTTGAAAACAAAATCAGATAACCACCATGAACGTTTTAATTTTAACATCGGCGTGCAAGAGGCGTTCTACTCCTTAACACTTGGTGTTCAAGTTTGGTGCCTTTTCTTATCCCGTCATGCATCAAAACGGAAGTTGCGACATTTTTCTTGTAAACGCACGCTGAAGTCGTGATCGTGCGGAAGCAAGACCAGAAAGGGTAAGTTTTCTCGCCAAAATAGTAAAAGGTGTTAAATTTTGAAGCATCTGTAATATTATCCTTTGAAATTATTTGTATAGTACTTTGGAATAGCTAAAATACGTGAAGAAACCTTTTTTCTTTCAGTAGCTGGTAGACCATACACTAGCTGTGAATACGCAGCGGTGTTTTGGGCCATGGTGTATCGATCGCACTCGGGTCAAGGGTCATCACCGCAGAACTGTAGCGATGACCCTTGACCCGAGTGCGATCGATATGCCACATTACCGCTGCGTAATCACAGCTATTAAACACATGTCTTTTAGTAATCACAATCGCATGTAAAACATTAGTTAAACATCGCAGAGTGTACACTCTATTGTTTCAGCATATGTGAGTTGGCTTTTCTTTTACTTTTCATCAGTTGATGACCAGAAGAAGCCAATTTTGTAACAGTATCGAAAAGAGGTACCGTATACCAAAGTCACCGCTTTTCCTTGACCTAATAAGGCCACCTTGTCTTCATTTGAAGTCTCATGTCGCCATGTTACCTATTGTTGCATTATTTTCAGGATGTGAAAAGTTGGGTTAACGTGAAATCGAAGAGTTGTTACAGAAGCTGATGGTACAGAAATTGAAAAAGATGAGAACCTCAGCTCATCTCTAATGTTGATTTTAATTTTCGAGGGTCAGTAACTGAATTTTGATAAGTTTCTGTATTTTTGTTCTGAATTTATCTAAGCTTTGGTAGAACGCTATGATCAACTAAATGTTACTGGAGAATAAGCTTTCAAATATGTTTAGTCTCCCTTATCAGATGCAAGGGTGGAATGAAGAATTTAAGCAGAAAGCGACAGAAAATTCAGAGTGAAAAATGTACACTCTGAATTTCTGAATTTTCTGAAATTTTCACTCTGAATTTTCTGTCGTTTTCTGCTTCAATTCTTCATTCCACCCTTGCATCTGATGAAGGAGACGTCACGTCTTTGAAGGCTTATGCTCCAGTAATATTTAGTTGATCATAGCCTGCTACCAAATCTTAGATTATTTTGTATTGTAGATCAACACGTCTTTTGTTCTCGATTTGTTTCTGTTTTTAGCTTTGCTGTTAAGGACGCAGAGCTTATATCATAGGTGAATGTGTGGCATCGTCCTCAAATTTTTACATCCCAAGCTTTTTCTTCAAAACGGCCAGTACGATTCCTATTTTTGAGACATTAAAGACATTTCAGACATTTTTAAGACATAAGAAATTATCAGAATATGATATATTCAAGTAAGTCAAATTTTGAGCTTTTTCAGAACAGATGTTTTTGTACGTTTTTACAAGTATGAACATATAACGTAATCCACAATATTTGAGTAAAACCTGTTTTGTCATTACTTTGTTCATATTGTTGAAAACGATCTACAGTATTTATGTATTTCTTTAAATTTGTTTATATTTTGATAGGAAGGTGTTAACACCGTTGGTGTTTTCCACTGACAAACTTTACAAAGTGGCCATGTTTATTTTCCCATTTTACACTAAATAATTGTATTTTACTCAAGGAATTTTTGTGTATTTTTAAATAAAATAATTTTACTGAATATCAGTGGTCTGTTTTATTATTTCCAGGCTTGAACACCCCCTGAACGCCCAAAATTAAGGGTGTTCAACAAGTGCATATCATGTGTTCTAACCTTTAACACACTTATCGTTGAACGGCGTCCATGCGTTCAAAAAGTGTTACAGCCCTTTGAACGCGTAAATGCGTTCAATTTTTTGAACACATTTCATGTGCAACGTGTGTTCAGATATGGAACACCATGGTGTTCAATATAATGTCTGATGAACACGGAGTGTTCAAAATCTGCACACGTGTGTTCACAAATTGAACATTGGTTGAACACGTAGTGTTACATTTCTGAACGTCTAGACGCGTTCAAAAAGTGTTACAAAAAAGGCGTTTAATTGGTGTTCTATCCTTGAACACTTAACTTTACAGTGTAGAGTTCTATCAATGACTCATCACAGCTCGCAACTAACAGTAACAACACAGGGTTACCGCAACTTATGATTATATGCCGCGTAAGAAATATATTTACATGTTGCGGGCATTTTCTAATTAACTTGTTGATAATTTCTAGTCATGATTTGAAAACAAGTGGTTATAGATTCTGTATTCAAATGTGACATCCTTACATAATCACACTTTCAAAGATGGTAGATGAATCAAAATAGTCCAGAAACATATATTTAAGATTCCACAGGAGTGTTTAAAATGTTTAATGATAAACACTACTAGGGTGTACCGTGCATTGCACCTTGTCCCACTTCGAAGTTCAAGCTCAAAGTTCTTATGTAAAGCAAATAGGGTCAGCGAAACAGAAGTACTATGCATAGTGCGTATCGTACCTATCGAATCGAAACATGTAAACGTATCATGTCCTTCTTAGTAATTCTTGGCTGAATAAGTGTGGTTAATTAATCAACACCAGTGCTTTAAGAGACTCTTGTTCGGTGACTTTGTCACAAAGTTTGTCGTTATCTTAAATACTATACTGTAGAGGCCAGGCACCCGTCAGGTCTTCAACATCACCCAAGATCATGATCATGACGACTGTTACTGAGTGATGTTTTATTTTGTATTCAAATGCAAACATCGATGCTTTTTACTTATTTTTTATTATATATGTTATCTTCCATACTATATCGCTCGCAAATCTCGATCAAAGAATAAAATAAAATGTTGAATCCTGGCGCGGCTAGCATCCTTTGGATATTAACTAGCAATGGCGGCGACTATGTATACATGTTTGTGTGTGTACAAGGAAAAAGTGAGACGTTGCTGCGATCCGTAGCTTTTCCTTTCAAAAATCACTAAGTTTAGCTGTGTCGCGGAGAGTGACCTCACTCAACAGCATAATATAACCGAGGAAGCTGCAGAGGTAGTGCAGATACTGCACTAGCGGAGGGTCCTTCTAATGCAACCTCCTTAGTACACAACTTTCCCAGCGATTTTTCCTCTACCATACAACATTGCCAGGAAAACGTATTGGCTACAAAACTACAGCAACGAGGAACCGTGTTTAAAATAAATTGGGCAATTTTGAGAATTTTCTGGCTAATTCACCTTTATTATATATGACTTGTGCAATCCATGATACATTGTGCATGCAAAAATATCAGACTCACATTTTTCCAATACGGCATCAAATTATTGAGCATACATTTATAAAAGACCATTTTATCACACATGTAGCAGTGCAGTGACAAAATTTATGTAATGAATATCTTTGTTATGTAGGTCATTTACCCCACACTCATCATGACCTGAGTTCAATTAGTCTAGAACATTCTCAAGGTCACTGCCCTTAATGACCTCACAACCTTGAATTCAATTAGTCATGTTTGGAATGTTCTGGAAATTTAATTAGTTGTGTAAGAGAGATAATTTTAGAACAGTAATTAGCATGTCAATAAAAGTTCTAGATTGTTCTTATATGCCCTTATGTAAACCCATGTGTATAAAAAGGGACGTGCACAGCTTCCAGTCAGACTTTTGGGGATCGTGTCTCTTGTGTGTTACTAAACTCCAGCAGTAGTCATTCTCAAGACTTTTCAAGACCTTCACTGTCAACGCTGGATTTATACTGTGGACTTTGTGCAGCTTCAAGCCTGCAAGCCAAAGGACTGTTCATTCATCCGACTGACTGTTACAACTCTGAGACTGGAGCTTTGCCGTCCCAGCTGAGATAAGTAGTCTGTACACTTTTAAAGCTTGTACTCTATCCCTGACTTAGCAATTAGTTTTATTTTGTAATAAATTTTGTTTAAACGTTAACTGCTGAGTTCACCCTTTTGTTCGTTTTCTCTGCACGTAACAAATTGGGGGCTCGTCCGGGATACGAATATTTTGAGCCGTTTGACAACATTTTGACAGCCTTTTCAAAACTACTGTATACTGTGAACTCAGCGAAATTCAATCATGGCGGAATTCAAGCCAGACGAATTTATGGATGACCTTGATCAGGACACATTATTCCCTCAGAAAAGACAACCTCATAGCACTGGCAAATTTCCTTAAAGTAGATGTCAAAAGATCTATGCGCAAGCGAGAAATACAGTTCAAGATTGCAAAACATTAGTTAATTCTGGCCATTTTGAGGAGTCTGCCTTAAAAGATTATGAGCCTGAGTCTTCCTCTGAACTCAGAAAATTAGAATTAGAATTGCAGACAAATTTGGAGATTAAGAAACTAGAATTACAAATGGAAGAAAGACAGAAAGAAAAAGAATTACAAATGGAAAAAGAGAGACAGGCATTAGAAAAAGAAAAATACGAATGCAGTTAGAAATGGAAGAAAGACAGAAAGAAAAGAAAGGCAGGAAAGATTAGAAATGGAAGAAAGACAGAGAGAAAAAGAATTGCGATTAGAAGAACAGCGATTACAGGTAGAAATAAAACGTTTAGAGCTTGGACAGTCAGGAAAATTCTTCCCTTCAGACAAGTTTGACATCACTAAGCATTTCAGGTAGTTCCCCCTTTCCAAGAAAAGGATGTTGATAAATATTTCCTTCATTTTGAGAAAATTGCTCAGAGTCTGAATTGGCCTAAGGAGTCCTGGTCTATGCTTTTGCAGAGTGCTTTGGTGGGTAAAGCCAGAGAAATTTACATTCAGTTGTCAGTAGAGCAGGCTTCGGATTATGATTCTGTGAAGGAATTAATTCTCAAGGGCTATGAGTTGGTGCCTGAAGCTTACCGTCAGAAATTTAGGGATTCTGAGAAGGTGAAGGATCAAACTTATGTTGAATTTGCTCGAACAAAAGAACAACTGTTTGATCGTTGGTGCTCTTCTGAAAAGGTCAGTCAGAATTATGACAAATTACGACAGCTTGTTTTGATTGAAGAATTTAAGAGGTGCATTCGGAGTGACATCAAGACGTTTATCAATGAACAAAAGGCAGATACATTGGAGGTTGCTGCACGTTTGGCCGATGATTATTCATTGACCCACAAATCTTCATTTCTCAGCAAACCATCCCAGTCCTTTTCATACAGAAACAATGCAGGTAAATTTAACTCCTCCTTTTCATCCAAGAATTTCTCAAAGGAGAGTAGGAAATCAAATGACAGCAGTTCACACAATTCAAGTAACACTTCCACATCATCAGATCCCAAGTCTCAATCTCCTTCTGACAAACAGTTCGGTACACTTTCTTGTAATTATTGCAAGAAAGACGGCCATTTAATGTCAGATTGTTTCAAATTGAAAAGAAAACGTGAAGGTCAAAGTGGTCAAAGTGGATCTAAGCCCACCGGCTTTATTTCTTCATCAACTCAATTAGAGTCTAATAATGGTGTGCAACACATTTTCTGAGGTTAAATCCCTCTTATCCCCAATTAATGAGGTCAAGGTCAATTCTTCTCAAGATAGCATTATGGGTATTTTCGAACCATTTATCATGATGGTTTTATATCACTTTCTAGTGATTTCTCTTCCGCTACCCCTGTCAAAATTTTAAGAGATACCGGGGCTTCCCAGTCTCTTTTGTTGGCAGATACCTGCCGTTTTCTGAAAAGTCATTTTCAGGTTCTAAAGTTCTTATTAAGGGGGTAGATTGCAATGACTTTATTCCTGTTCCTCTCCATAATGTCTATTTGTCTTCGGACTTTGTTTCTGGACCTGTGACTTTAGGTATTAGGCTTTTTTGCCTTTTGAAGGGATTCACCTTCTTCTTGGAAACGACCTTGCTGGGGACAAGGTCATTACTAATCCACTTGTGACTGATAATCCTAGTTTAGATCAGGATCTAGAGCCAATTGAACAAGAGATACCCGATTTATTTCCTTCATGTGCTATTACTCGAGCCAGTCAAAGAAAACTTCCGAGAATCAAAATACTCTCAAAAATAATGTCACAGATGTTGACTTAAATGACACCTTTCTCAGTCAGGTGTTTGACACGGATCATTCCGTTATCCCTCGTGGATTTGAAACTTCCAGTAAAACTTCTGCTGACCAAAGTCAGACATTTTCTAGATCAAATCTCATTGCAGAACAACACAAAGACCCAGATATTTTGTCTTGTTTGACAGGGTAGATGATGAAGGTAAAACTTCAGATAGCTCTGTTTCCTATTATACAAAATCTGGTATTCTCATGCGTAAATGGAGACCTCCAGATGTTTTGGTTGATGACGATTGGGCTATAAAACATCAAATTGTGGTTCCAAAGCCCTATCGTGCTGAAATATTGCGCCTGGCCCATGAAACGCCCTGGGCTGGTCATTTGGGAGTAAGGAAAACTTATCATAAAATTCTCAGCCACTTTATTGGCCTAATCTCAGGCAGGATGTAGCACATTTCTGTAAAACTTGTCACACATGTCAAATGGTAGGAAAGCCAAATCAGACCATTCCAAAGGCCCCTTTACAGCCAATTCCTGCATTTCAAGAACCATTTAGTAGGATACTAATAGACTGTGTTGGGCCCCTACCAAAAACAAGATCAGGAAATGAGTACATGTTGACAATTATGTGTACATCAACTCGGTTCCCGAAGCCATACCACTGAGAAATATAAAGACAAAGACTATAGTGAGAGCTTTAGTCAAATTTTTCACTTTATTTGGCCTCCCTAAATGTGTCCAGTCCGATCAAGGCTCCAACTTTATGTCTGGTATTTTTCAACAAGTAATGGATCAGCTAGGCATTAAACAGTATAGGTCCTCCGCCTATCATCCAGAAAGTCAGGGTGCTCTTGAGCGATTTCATCAAACTTTGAAAAACATGATTAGGACCTACTGTTTTGACACTGAGAAGCAGTGGGATGAAGGAATTCATTTTCTGCTCTTTGCTGTTAGAGAGTCAATTCAGGAGTCTCTTGGTTTTAGCCCATTTGAGCTTGTATTTGGACATACAGTCCGTGGCCCACTTAAGCTCGTTAAAGAGAAATTCCTATCAGACGATGATGATTGTCTGAATATTTTTGCAATATGTGTCAGATTTTCGTACGAAACTCTCTAAAGCATGTGAATTAGCCATAGAAAATCTTGAGTCATCTCAGCAGTCAATGAAAACCAAATATGATAAAAACACCTCAAAACGGAAGTTTGAACCAGGTCAAAAAGTTCTTGTTCTACTTCCAATTCCTGGCAAACCACTCCATGCTCGTTACTTTGGGCCATACCTAATTGATAAGAAATTGAGTGATTTAAATTACATCATAATAACACCTGACAGGCGAAAACAAAAACAGCTATGTCACATAAATATGCTTAAGCCATATTTGGATAGGGATAATCCTACTATAACTCAGCCTGTCAGTGCAGTCAGTTCAAACCATTATGAAGATAGTGATACTGAAACTGACTTGAGTGAAAATACTCTAAACTCAAAGCTGGGCTCGGTCAAGCTTCAGAACTCAGAAATCCTGGAGAAGCTGGAGTCTACAAAGTTGGCACACCTCCAGCCAGAACAACAACAACAGGTGAAAGAACTGCTCCATGAATATAAACACCTGTTTCAAGATGTTCCAACGAGGACAAACGTCATCTATCACGACGTTGATGTTGGGGACAGTAAGCCTGTAAAACAACATCCATACAGACTGAATCCAACAAAAGCGAAATATCTCCAGGAAGAAGTCAAATACCTGCTGGACAATGACTTTATTGAACCCAGTAAAGTAACTGGAGTTCGCCGTGCATACTTGTTCCCAAATCAGATCACAGTTATCGTATGTGCACGGACTTTAGGAAGGTCAACACTTTAACAAAGACAGACACTTTCCCAATCCCGAGGATTGATGACTGCATCGACCGAGTGGGAAAAGCCAAGTATGTGACGAAATTTGACCTACTGAAGGGATTTTGGCAAGTCCCTCTGACGGATCGTGCTCGTGAAATATCCGCCTTTGTTACACCAGACGGATTGTTCCAGTACAAGGTGATGCCCTTCGGAATGAAGAACTCTCCGGCAACGTTCCAACGGATGATCAACGACGTCATATCCGGGCTAGACGGATGTGCAGCTTACGTTGACGACGTCATTCTGTATAGTGACACCTGGGAGGAACACATCAAGCTCATGCGGAAGTTCTTTGAGAGACTGAGCAAAGCAATGTTGACTGTCAACCTTGCCAAATCTGAGTTTGGCTGGGCGAGGGTGACTTTCCTCGGACATACTGTAGGACAGGGTGAGGTAAAACCTGTTGATGCCAAAATCAGTACCATTTCAAGTTTTCCCATACCAAACTGCAAACGACGACTGATGCGCTTTCTCAGTATCGCTGGTTACTGCAGAAAACTCTGTCCAAATTTCTCCACAATTACTGAGCCTTTGACTAACTTACTTAAAAAGAAAGTAAAGTTTGTTTGGTCAGAGCAATGCCAACAGGCATTTGACACACTTAAAGCCATACTGCAAAGTGCCCCAGTGTTGTCTGCACCAGATTTCACTTTGCCATTCAAATTAGCTGTGGATGCTAGTGATACGGCTGCTGGTGCTGTTTTATTGCAAGAGGATAGTCATGGTGTAGATCATCCGTTTGCTATTTTTCACGCAAATTTAACAAATCCCAGAGAAACTACTCCACAATTGAAAAAGAGTGTTTATCTTTGATATTAGCTTTACAGCATTTTGAAGTTTATGTTACTTCTTCAAATCAGCCAATAGTGGTTTATATTGATCACAACCCTCTGTTTTTCTGCAGAAATTTAAAGGCAAAAATCAGAGATTGCTAAGATGGAGTTTAATGTTACAGGAGTTTAATCTTGATATTAGACATATCAAAGGCAGAGACAATTTAATTGCAGACTGTCTCTCTCGTATTTAGAGTTTATTGTTGTTCACTTTCAAGAAATTTTACTTTAGAGTAAAAAAAAAAAAAAAAAAAAAAAAAAAAAAAATTTGAGTACTTAAATCCTTTTCAAGATTACATTTGTAAAAGAAAGATTTTTCTTTGAAAAATTTCTTTTTTTGAAGAGGGGGTGTGTTATGTAGGTCATTTACCCCACACTCATCATGACCTGAGTTCAATTAGTCTAGAACATTCTCAAGGTCACTGCCCTTAATGACCTCACAACCTTGAATTCAATTAGTCATGTTTGGAATGTTCTGGAAATTTAATTAGTTGTGTAAGAGAGATAATTTTAGAACAGTAATTAGCATGTCAATAAAAGTTCTAGATTGTTCTTATATGCCCTTATGTAAACCCATGTGTATAAAAAGGGACGTGCACAGCTTCCAGTCAGACTTTGGGGATCGTGTCTCTTGTGTGTTACTAAACTCCAGCAGTAGTCATTCTCAAGACTTTTCAAGACCTTCACTGTCAACGCTGGATTTATACTGTGGACTTTGTGCAGCTTCAAGCCTGCAAGCCAAAGGACTGTTCATTCATCCGACTGACTGTTACAACTCTGAGACTGGAGCTTTGCCGTCCCAGCTGAGATAAGTAGTCTGTACACTTTTAAAGCTTGTACTCTATCCCTGACTTAGCAATTAGTTTTATTTTTGTAATAAATTTTGTTTAAACGTTAACTGCTGAGTTCCCCTTTTGTTCGTTTTCTCTGCACGTAACATCTTTCTTTCATATTCCTTGGAAACTTTACTTTTATATCAGTAAATCAATGTACACAGGTAATCAAAACATTGCACTTGTAATTGTCTGGTTGATAGAGGGCGCTGTTTACCTCGCTTCTGTAACCTGCAGTTCTCCAGTTGCCTTCTCTATACTATCATTCTAAGACATAGTTAACAAATCATTCTCGTTCGCTATGAATACCCGTGTGTTTGACCACACAGAAGAACATGAGACCGACGAATCTGTGCATATTTTAACAACAGACCTAAAGACTGAGTGCTTCTTGGGTGTTTACTATAAGCAAATCATGGTAAAACTTGTGGTTTCAGGAAATAAGGATTCGGTTCCTAGGCCGAGGTAGCAATATCCGATTTGTACATGCACATTATAACCGAAAACATCTTATCAATTGAGGTGCAATTGAAATCGTCTATCAAGATCCACAAGTTGTTGTACAACCATATGAACCTGAACCCGTTATATCACAAGCCCATTATGGCAATTGAGCTACATAGGAAGTAGCTATAGCGCCCTCAGTTTCTAACGATATAGATATAAATGCCCGTCCATTAATACGATTTCGTTTGGTTATGTAGCTCCTCTGGTTTAGAACGAATTTAGAGAACTACACAACATCTTATCACATTGTGATTTGTGAAGTCATTTTATGGTGTTGTCTCCCAAACAACTCGGTACAGGGAAGAAGCCTTCGAATCTGATGATTATTTTAGTTCTGAATAATCAAAGTTGTGCACTGTGTTGGTTTTTTCATGGAGGTAGTACCTCCATGGTTTTTTCGAGTCCATTCAAGTCAATTCTACTAAATATACGTAATGTATTAAAAGGTAATCCAATGTAAGTCAGTACTGCTTCGTCATTATTTTGCCGAAGAAATCAATCGCTTTATGGTGAATCTCTCTCTCTCTCTCTCTCTCTCTCTCTCTCTCTCTCTCTCTCTCTCTCTCTCTCTCTCTCTCTCTCTCTCTCTCTCTCTGAGTGCACCGTTGTCGATAAGAAATTGGGAATACGACAAACCGACACAATTTGCCATACCAGAGTACTAATTTATGTCAAGAATGCGCTATCTTCAAGTGAGCAAGAAAAACATAGGAAATCATACATACATACACACACAACTTACTATACCCATGAATTTCACTTAATTTTAATTTCACTTTCAGATGAATTTAAAATGAAGTGAGTCGTTTCTACAAGAGATGGCATATATTGGTTGGGGGCGTTAAAGTCTATCAGGGCCACATGCTTGTTTCGGTCCCATTGTAAGTTTGGACTGTGATGTGACAATGATGTCAACCAACTAATTAGATTCACAAAGCAACGATGACAAAACTATATATAATGCTTGAAGAATTGCACGTTCATGTACGATCCTCTTGACGAGATAGAGAAATCTTTGCAGCTGCCAGGGATCGCCGATACTACCGATGACATTCTTTAAGTAACTAACCATTATAACGTTTTCTATTACTCTGTGAGGTGCGACATGAAAAGAGGGTTAGACATTATCCCAATAGCACTGAACGTTAAAATTGTGCATAGATTTCGCACAACATTTGTCTCACAAGTCATCTTTTTGCATATTCTGTTTATTTATAATAGCTCAGGTATTCAATTTGAATCATCGTTCTATCACAGATACTTCTATTTCAATTCGAAGCTTGTGTTCATGTCTCACAGGTATTAGGGTGTTAGTTGTTGTCATTGGCCAAGTGACCGTTACCTTATGCACGTCGCTGTACTCGCCAGGTCAAAGTTCAATGCACTGAAGCAGAGCAATTTGACAGCGTTTACCTTTACGGCTTTCTACACACATCATGATTCATGAATATTCAAATCGTACTTGGACCTTTCCAAATACACCGTTATCAATATGCAAAATACAACGTGTGTTAAAGGCAAAAAAACCAATCTGTGACTACCAGAACTCAATGAGGATTAAGAAGACTATATACAGATGAATACAGGCAAAAATACAGTGCATGTATTCAGCAATCCTGTATTCAAGTGGACGCACATGAATTCACATGTATCCTAAAATAAATGCCCAGTACACTGATTTACATGGATTTGCCGATTTTATCACCTTTTCAGGTAATTTCAGCATATTGTCCTTGACATTTAATATGTTATCCTAGGCATTTGAAGTCTTGACCTAGTTGTCCTTGGCATTAGATATGTTATCCTAAGCATTAACTGTCTTGTCCCAGAAAATCAGTAAGTTGTCCTTGGCATTAAATATGTTGTCCTAGGCTTTCACTATGTTGTCCTGGGCATTAAACACACAGTTCTAGGCATTTAAGCATGTTGTCCTAAGCATCTACTTTGTTGTGCTATCTAGGCATTGATCATGTGTCACAGGCTTTTATTATGTTATCGTAGGCGTAATTGAGCATGCGCATACACTTAAAAAGTTGCAAGTGTAATTAACACAGATAACTATAATGACCATATCACTCTCGCCTCTAACAACGTTTGTAATAAACACATTTTAAAATACGTGTAACTGATATCATTTTGTACCGATTTACCGAGTTCACGATAGAAGCTAGTGTTGTTCACACTTGCTCAAGACACAAAGTTGGTGTTTATACAGAAAGAGATGAGTCAGGCGTAGGCACTTGATATCATAACAGTAATTTAATGGCCGCAGTTGATAAAAAAACACAAAGCAAGAAAGTAGAAAAGCATACGAAATATAAAAAAACTTTAAAAGCAAAATTTGTAAAAACATGGACGACATCAACAAACAGAGATTTCCATAGGAAGATATAGGCACAGAAAAGCACAAACACTGAAATCAGCGTGTTTAGCAAAGACATAAGTTCATTCCGATACCAAATCATCTGTCTTGGTTTATGTCATACAAAACCCATTTTGTGCGTTTCTACTTGTTATTACAGTTTGAGTATGTTGGTAGTTACTTGAACGTGGTCTGTTTTTTGTTTGTTGTTACTGTAAAGTTTACTTTCTTTATATAGATATTTGTTGTTGCTGTCAAGTGCACCGCCTTTGGCTTAAATTTTTACCGATTACAATGTTTCTTTTACTTCTGATTCGATTGCTTACATGGCACAAATCTGGATTAGGATTATCTTCAGAGTGTGAATGCCATTCTGTTAAGAAGGAAAAAGAAAATCAGTCAAAACAGGTCAATAAAGAAGTCAAAGTTTACAATTGTAAATATTTGTTGATAATTTCAACAAGAGTGCAATAATTTTAATATTTATGAGCGCAAAAACATTACAACCGTACTAATGTTGACATTCAGCTAATTTTTGAAGAAAGGTTTACCCTAATTGAGATTAATGTCCTACACAGAAAAATATGGAAGTGAATACCAATAAAAAAAGACATAAAAAAAGCAAGAAAACCATTCCGATGTCTGATTTACTCTGTTTTTGCGCAAGTCATTCTCGACGTCCCCATGTCTGCACTTGTAAAACAAGGGGTCATAAATAAATACCGAGCAGAGAGTTTGACCTTTCTGTGACCTATTTTGCTGAGCAAACTATAATGCGTACGTGTCAAAGAGACAACCTAATGTTTCAAGTCGGCTATAGGTGTGTACCGCGTGACCGCACACTGTGTGATAAAAAAACTTCCATGTGTTCCTCACTTCCGCTTTTGAAGAAACAAGCTGCGCTTAATTTCGCCGCGTCGGTTAAATCACTACAGCAAAACATTGATCGGGAAAGGGTAAGCGATTTCTTTGGCAGAAAGCAAACCTTTATACCCGAATGGATTACGACACAATGATTGTCAAATGAAGATTAAGGATGAAACGCCATGAGACTGAAAACTATTGAAATACAGCTTTCGAAACCCAGTCATTCTTTATAAAATAAACCAATCTAGAAGTAAATAGTTACAAATTTATCGTGCGATCGAGATCGTATGACCATCGTTTTGGGGCAAAGTTCACCAAGCGTACAGAGTACACACTTACAACCACGCGTTGTCATGCATTACACAAACACAACCAAAAAATGTCACTACACTTCTCAAAATAATATTAATGCATCTAATATAAAGAGGAATGAAAATTGTTCAGCATACCTTTGGTGTTTGTGTAACCGGCTTCGCGCTACATTCCAAATACACTAGTACCTGGAGAGTCTTTTGTTCGCCATTTACACGTTTGCTGCCTTGTTCACACTGTGTACGGTATTGATCTGTCCACACGAGGACAACATAATTCATTTAGCACGCTCATTTCAGTTTCCAGTCATCCCCTCCCGTCGTCAGTAAAAATTACAGCATAACAAAAAATCGTATGCCATCATTATAACCACGATCTTACGAAATTACTGTCACGTATTTACAGCTGCAACAACGGGTCAACAAACTAATCATGCGATGACCACATGACCAACTGTCCACACAAATGTTAAGGGTCATAACATTTGTGAGAAAAGTAAAACATATGAGAATCTTTAACACTTTCAGCAAGTGCATTGTGCATACTCCTACCATTCGTCAATAATGCACTTCAATTGTATGATTCCTTTTACAGCATTTCACATTGCATGATTTAGTGTTGGCTGACAATCTATGGTTTGATTGACTCTGCTCTGCCCTACTTCCCGTGTTGTCCGACGCACTCGAGCTTTGTCACATATATGTACATGCGCCTGCCGGTAGTCGTGATGTTGTGTTGACGCCGATTCAACTTCTTCGAGAAACCGTTCTCCATGCAATAATAGCCGTGATCTCTGTAACAGGTATTTAAAACCCTGACGACAACACAATTTTGCACTACACAGAGTTTTAACACTCATTCTTTAACTATATTTAGTCAAAATCCCTCAAAAAAATGTTCTGCTGACTTTGTAGAAGACGTCACTGAGAGTCGACGGAATCGGCGGTTCCATCGAATGACGCGCATTTAAGTTGTGAAAGTTTCTGTAAGTAACACTTTCAAGGAACGGGTTATGAAGTGGAGTAGGTATATAAAAGCTTAAACATTGCTTCCATGCCTGCAATGAGCTTGTAAAATTCATCTATTCATCGGTGTGTGAGTGTTTTGGTCAGGCTGCGTTTGTGTATATATACAAGTAGTAGTGCCTGAATGTAACGGTTACTCTGCCCCACCAGTAACTGAGCTGAATGTCGACCGTTTTTGCTCTCCGTACGAAATATGCATAAGCCTGCCAGACCGAAGGCAAATCGGCATATTTTGTAATCTCTTAATTCATGACAACTACACATACATATTGCACCGATGCATTGTCTAATGTAAGCATATTGTAAGCTAAGCAGTTTTTACGCTTATCATTTGCCGTCTGTCAAGAGGCATTCTAAAACAGGTACGCCTGCTGCCAAAACAAATATGTCCGACCCGGACAAAGTCCAAAACAACAGTCTTCCCACTCAAAATGAAACTGTTGAAACTTTGAAGTTGTTTTCGCAGTTGCTTTGGATCATGGTGTGATTTCTTATTCACGTGAGCTTCTTGGAGTTAATAGAAGGTAGCGTGTTTGATCTTTTCATGACGAGATAACAGAAAATAGAGGACCTTACCTCAGATACTTAGACCAAGATATGCAACCAGGTGGGACTCTAACCTGAGCTTCCGCCTGAATAGCTTTTCTCACGAAGTGCGCCACCTGTGTTAATTGAAGCAACGAGCAGCCACAGATAGGGGCGGCTTGAAAAGGACTTGAATTGTTGAACACACACGCACTATTTTTGATGGCGGGAATAATCATTTGAATGCATGATATTAAGATCGTCGGATTGAACTTGAGTTGACGACCTGATAGAGGGATTTTGTGAAAATATATGATGAAAAAAGGACGAGCCTCTCAGTATTGTTACGATCGAATATAATAATACTCCAAGTTATCAAAATGACTGTGTAATTTAATACTGTGTAAATGATTATTTGAAGATATTTTTCCCGAAAGAACAGAGACTTAGTAAGCTTAATTATTATGGGACTGTTTTACACTACATGAGAATATTGCAACATGCTTTTCACGTTTTCCTCTTATGTCGAAATCAGTCTTGTCTCAATGCAACTAACTACAAATAATATTTTAAGTAGTAGTGTTCATGATCATCTCTTTTCATATTACATCATATGTAAAACTGTCCGGCATTTGAGGTCTTATAACTTCTAAGGCCATGCAAACCGTGCCGTTGCGACTTTGTCAGGCCAAGCTGGATAAGATGCAAAGCGCAATGTTCGCAAGACAACTTCACATTTTCTGTTCGTACACACCAACCCTTGCCAGTCTATTCTGTATTTCAAAGGTCTTAAAATATATTTCTAAAGGTCTCGAATGATATTAGCTTTGTCTGTACGCATATGATACTGAATAAGCATTTACCTTATCGACAGTTGTGCTCATCGTCCGTTTATTTTTAGCTCACGTGTGTAAACACGTGGGCTATTGTCATAGCGATGTCTGTCTGTCTGTCCGTGTGTGTGTGTGTCTGTCTGTCTGTCTGTCTGTCTGTTTACACGATAACTCAAAAACGCCTGAACGGATTCAAATCAGATTTGGTACACAGGTACCATATGCTACTTGCAAGAATTGATTAGATTTTGGTTAGTGTGGCTTGCATATTAATGAAGTTATGCAATATCGTTTTTTTTCGTACAATGGTTTCCCTATGGAGACGGTAATGACAGTGTAGACATATATCAAGAAATACTGCACAAAATTACATGAAACTTTTCACAGATGACAATCTCAGAACATTATGATGATACTGTGAGTGTCATGTCAATGCCTTCTCATTTGCATATTTAATGAACTTTTGTTATTAGTGAGATAACTCTGAAATTTCTGCACCAAACTTGATGATACTTGCAACAAATATTGATCTGATATATATCTAATTATACTTAGAAGCATTGGACAGTGTCAAGTTAATAAATAGCTCATTTGCATATTTTATGAAGTTTTGTAATTAGTCATATAACTTCGATATAACTTCACCAAATGTGATAAAATCTGCTGCAGATACTGATCCGACTGATATCTAACTGTAGTGTAAAGCATTCAGTAGTGTGAAATTAATTAAGGGTTCATTTGCATATTTAATGATCTTTGTAATTAGGTATATAACTCTGAAATTACGGCACCCAAGTCTTTGAAATTGGGTACAGATATTGTTTTGATAAATATCTAATTGTACTGAGCATTTGGCAGTGTCAAGTTAACAAATAGGTCATTTGCATATTTTATGAAGTTTTGTAATTAGTGATATAACTCCAAAATAACTGCACCAAATGTTATGAAATCTGCTGCAGATACTGATCCGACAGATATCTAATTGTGGTGTAGAGCATTTACTTTTGAGGAGTTAATTAAGGGTTTATTTGCATATTTAATGAACTTTGTAATTAGTGGTATTGCTCAAAAATTACTGCGTTAAATTTGATGAAACATGCTACAGATGTTGATCTGATAAATATCCAATTGTACTGAGAAGCATTGTGCAGTGCCAAATTAATAATTAGCTTATTTGCATATTTCATGAAGTTTTATAAGTAGTCATACAACTCCGAAATAATTGCATCAAATGTGATGAAAACTGCTGCATATACTGATCCGACAGATATCTAACGATGTTATAAAGCATTTAGTAGTGTAAAGTTAATTAAGGGTTCATTTGCATTAACTTATATTTAATAAACTTTGTAATTAGGTATATAACTCTGAAATTACGGCACCAAATTTTGTGAAACGTGCTACAGATATTGATTTGATAAATATTTAATTGTGCTATGAATCATTGAACAGTGTCAAGTTAATATAGGAATTATTTGCATATTTAATGAACTTTGTAATTAGTGACATTACTTTAAAATTACTGCATTAAATTAAATAAAACGTGCTACAAATGTTGATCTGATGGATATCTAATTGTCCAATGAAGCATTAAGCAGTGTCAAGTTAATCAACAGCTCATTTGCATATTAAATAAAGTTTTGTAATTAGTGATTAAAATCTGAGAGTACTGTGCGATGTTGAAAAAACCTGCTTCATTTAGTGATATCATATATCTTGTTGTTCTGTGAAGCGTACTACTATTAATGAACCTGTTGCAAAACACGTGAGCATATTCAGTTCATATCTGGTTTTTTAAAGGTAGACTGACCGATGTAGACGGCATCTATGAAGGGTCACATTGTGAGTTTTCAAACTGTTTGCCTGTGGCAGACCGCATATCTCAATTCGACTAGAAACTACTTGTGTTTAAGTGACAAAGTCGGCCATTTTTCATGAATTGTGTTCGATACGAGATACTACTTATATTGTTTGACATGTTGAAAGATACTGAATGAATGGATGACCATACATATATATTCGACCTCGGTTTTAGACACGAAACATGAAACCATCGCGGTAATGAATTAATGGTCATGACCATTAATTCATTTCTGCGATGGTTTCATTTAATCTGTCTAAAACCGGGGTCGAATACAGGCACGGCCACCCACTTTCAACATGTCAAACAATATAAGTAGTATCTCGTATCAAACAAAATTCGTGATGGCCGACTTTGTCCCTTTAATCAAGTATTTCAACCAACAGTGCTTAAGTGTCTTGGATAAACTGAATTGGGAGGCTAATTATATTGTTCGGTAAATAGTAGAATACAGTTCTGTCACTGACTTATCATAGTTTGCAACTTAAAGTGAAAACAAAGAGTAACCACAACTTATGATTATATGCCTTGTAAGAAATATTTTTGAATGTTGCGTGCATTTTCTAATGTACTTGTTGATAATTTCTAGTCATGGTTTGCAGACAGGTGGTTATAGATAATGTAATCTGATAGATATCTATGAAGCGTACTACTATTAATTAAACTGTTGTAAAACACGTGAGGACATTCAGTTCACATCTGGTTTACAAAGTTTTGCTTGCTTCCTGTGTTCATCTCTACCACATGCAATGGAGGAGGGAAGACGCCAGAACATTGACTGTCAAGCTAGAGTTTGTCAGCTATGTTCCAATCGAGGTGTTGAAGATGAATATTATTTTTTACTAATACCAGACGATGTAACAAGAGAGCTTAACTTTTTAAAATTTTTGAAAGTAATGAGTGGAAAGGATTTACAGATGTCTCAAACCTTTGTAATTTTGTGCACAAAGCCTTTCAAATGAGAGAAGATGTTTTAAAATTTTCAGATTAAGTTTCATGACTTTCATTTTAATTCAGAAGAAAAACCATGGAAATTGTAGTAATATGTTTCAGCATTGTTGCTTTATATGTCCTTTTTTTCTTCCAATAATTGTGTATTTTGTATCCGTCATTTGATAAAACCCCGCTGTATATGGGTCGGAGGCTTTGAAATGCAAATAAATGTGCACATTTGTGCACGTGAACTGAAGCCTGCACTTTCATCCGACAACGTATGTAATAATGACACATTCTAGAGTAAGTATAACTGATACCACTTTCATAATGGAAGCTGAAGTGTTAATTACACTTGCTCACGTAAGGCTAAAGTAGACGTCTATACTGGAAAAGATTGCATAGGCAATGAATATCATGACAACAACTTACTGGATGCCGCTTAGATATGATCTCTCTCTCTCTCTCTCTCTCTCTCTCTCTCTCTCTCTCTCTCTCTCTCTCTCTCTCTCTCTCTCTCACACACACACACACACACACACACACACACAAGAAAATATGAGACAGTATAGAAGCATGCAAAACTAGAAACAAATGTTCGCAATACACAAAAATTAAAACTGATGCAATCAGCAAACGGACATACATAAGAAAATGTACCGGCACACAAACACTGAATTTTAGTGTTTGTGAGTTTGTGTGCCGCTCAGTGTGCGGACCAAAGGCTTAAAATTCATTCTGACAACTAATCGTCCGGAGAGAGCCAAACTTATCCACGTACGATACTAACATAAATACGTTCGTAAAATGAGACTTCGATATAATATGGCATACAAACAGACAACAAAATACCTTTTAATATTGAAGTCAAAATGTACTCCACATACAGCCGTTAGAAAAACACTTACCCGAGTATCAGTTAATGTCAATTACTGTCTTTGTAATTTCTTTACTGAGAAATAGCACTGTCTTGGTGTATATCGTACAGGTAATTTTGTGCATTTCTAGTGATTATTACTTTTCGAGTATGTTGGTAATTTCTTGCACGTTGTCAGTCTAATTATTATTTGTTGTACTTTCTTTCTTTGCATATTTGGTGTTGCTGTCAAGTGCACTGCCTTTGCTTAAATTTTTACTGATTGTTATTAATTTTGCTTTGTGTCAAGTGGTTACATGCCCAAGTCTCAGCGTGTGACTGCTATTCTGTAAAGAAGAAAGGAAATCAGTCAACAAAGGTCATTAAACAGTCAAAATTTAAGTTACTTTATAGGCCCTCGAGAGGGTCTATGGTTACTTACAATTGTAAGTATTGATTAATGATTTCAACAAGAGTGAAATTTATAAAATATTCATGAGCACAAAACATTACAGCCGTACTAACTGTTGACATTTAGCTAGTTTTTGAGAAATGGATTTACCAAAATTGAGATTAATGGCCCATGCACTGAAAATGGCAATAATTATTCAAAAAATATTCTGACGACCCACAAGGAACAGAAACAGTTATCAAATCTCTATGCACACATGATGCAGTATGTTGGAATCAAGAAAGTCATCCCATGCCTGATTAAATCTGTTTTGCGCCAGTATTTTATTTTCGTTATCCTCAAGTCTGTATTTGTAAAACAAAGGATCACCAATAGTATAAATACCGAGCACAGAGTTTGTCCTTGCTGTGACCTATGTTGCTAAGTTTTAAGTCGGGTACAGGTTCTAGTGTATACCGGGTGATGGCACAGTGATCACAAGAGGCGTCCAAGCTTAAGTGTTCCCCACTTTCGCTTTTGCAGAAATACGCTGCGCTTAATTTCGCTCTGTACTACAGCAACACATTAATCGGGAAAGAGTAAGAGCGATTTTAGCAGAAGGCAATTTGAAACCTTTATATCCTACTGGGCTACGACACAATGATTTGCCAAAATTAAGGACAAAACGCTATGAGACTGAAAACTATTGAAATGTAGCTTTCGAAACCGAGTCATTCTGTATAACAGTAATTAATCGTGCGATCTAGATCATGTGACCATCCTTTGAGCCAAAGTTCACCAAGCGTACAGAGTACACACTACAGCTACTCACCACATGCTGTTACACGAACTGTTGTTACACAAACACACACATACACAACTTAAAAAGGCCGCTTACACTTCTCAAAATAATATTAATGCATCAAATGTAAAGAGGACTGCAAGTTGTTTAACATACCTTGATGTTTGTATTACCTGCTTCTCGCTATGTTCCATGGAATGGGTGGAGGAATTGTTTCAACTTATAGTGTGATCGCGAGACTGTAATATCGTATTTAACTGCTGTAGCTCAAGAGTTTCTTATGGCTTGTAGTCGTCTAACCGTGTCCGACTGCAATTCTGTGATCGATCTGCGGCACTTTCTCCCTCCATGTGCAGCTGGATTTAATACATGTTGACTTATCGCATAATCGGAGACTCTCAACACCACTATAGCTAACTTGTCTTTTTGATGCATGAACTATGATATTTTTCGGTATCGTGAAATCTCCGCCATCAAACTAATAAGAAAATTCCTGACAACTTAAACATTCATAACCAATGTAACTCCAGTTCTGCACAGTCTCTCGTCTGTCATCGATTTCACAAACACGGGGCGAATTTCAGAAAACTGATATTTAAGTCAATATCTTTATTACAATTAAGGTATAGTCATTCAAAGGTAGTTGCCACAAAAAATTATGACATTTCCAGATTTATAGTACCACTTTTAGGTATGCATTGGCGGAGGTATGTACGATAATAGTCACAGGTGAGAGGTTGCAACAACATGGACAAGCTATTAGCCAGTTCATAGTGCACCCATGGTTTGATTGACTCGGTGCTGCTCTACTTCCTGTGTTGTGCAGTGAACTCGGACGCTTTTTCACGTACAGGCACCTGGCGGTAGTCGTGTTTTATCACTCTTCTAATAAATGACGCCATCTGCACGTGATTTTGAAGTATTCGAGTCACCCTTCTCTAAGTCGAAATAACCGTCACGGTGATTCAAGTAGCTTTTTAGCCCTTTCGAAAACTCGATCAGGCATTACAGAGTGTCTGAACACTGTCACACTGTGGATTGACCGTGGTCTCAACAATCATGCTGTATGATATTCAGTCTCGAAAAATAGTTCTGCTGGTTTTGTAGAAGACGTCACTGACAGTCGATGGAAACGGCGGTTCCGTCCACTGAAGTGTAAGTTCCTACTGGCCACACGTTAAGGAGTTTAACCTTTGCGAGACGGGCTATGAATTCGAGCCTGCGCTTTCTTATAAAACTGCAATTGTGTACATTATCTATGTATTTGGGCCACTCTACGTTAGTGTGTATACAAGTGGATGTGCGTGAATGTTTACGCTTGTTATTGTCAGTGACGAAGTATTGTCATTTATCGATGTCTCATGTTAGCAGGACCTAAGGTCATTCGGCATGTTTCGTTTCCTCCACAGCTACACTCATGACAAGTAAACAATATAAGCTTATATAATTGTACCGACGCGATGTATTCTCTGAGGGTTTCACATAGAATGTAATTATTTACATGCAAGCTCAGCACCTTCACGCTTATTATTTCCTGTCTGCCAAGAGCCATTCTCACAAACAGGTACACCTACTGCCGTAACAAATATGACCGACCTGGACAATGTCCAAAGCAACAGCCTTCCCACTAAAAGTGAAAGTGTTGGAACTTCTAAGCTGTTTTCACGGTTGCTTTGGATCATGGTGAGATTTCTTATTCACATGAGCATGTTGAAATGTATAGAAGGTAGAGTGTTTGCTCTTTTCATGACGAGATAACAGAAAATAGAGGACCTTACCTGAAATACTTAGATCAAGGTATCTGAGATATGCAACCTGGTGTGGCTCGAGCCTGAGCTTCCGCCTGAATAGCTATCCGCACGAAGTGCGCATGCGCAGCCTGTGTTAATTGAAGCGACGAACGGTAGTGGTCTCATGCTAACGGTCTCGAATTGGGTAAACACACCCCGCTAAATTAGATGTGAATAGCGGCGTGTGTTAACCCAATTCGTGACCGTTAGCATGAGACCACTACCCGACGAACAGCCACATTTGAATAATAACACACTCCGGCGAGGGCAAGATCACGATTTGTTGCCCGCCCAATGGATGGTGCTCATGATGGTAATATTGATGATGCCCGAGCCGAAGGCGAGGGTATCATCAATATTATGAGCACCAGCCCGAGGGCAGGCAACAAATCGTGATCTTTCCAGTGCTAGCGTGTGTTATTAATTTTATTACACCAGACAAACACTTTTGTTTTCGAAATTTTGCTTAGAATGCAGTCAAAAAAGCCACAGTGAAACGTTCTATTTGTTGCTCGATCGCAATGTTACATATAAGTTGAAGGTCAACTATAACGTTTAAAATCGAAGACAGTGTTGTTAATATTTTTCTTAATGTCGTCTACTTCAGGTCGAGCTAATTTCTTGTATCTTTTCAAGAGCTATTGCTTTACAGAAAATACTGAGCAAATGTACGCGATGATGTGGTACGCGCAGAAAGGACGCGCGGTATTCCAGAACGTGGTAGAGGGCAGTGCACGCGACAGGGCTATATCAGCGCACGCGACAGCTATATCACCTGAGCCATGTTCTATCACTTTTTGTTCTATATCACGTGAGTAAGGCTCAGCCAATCGCAGTACCTGGATAATACGTGAGGTGCTAGCGTGTGTTATTACACTGAACAAACACTTGCTTTCGAAACTTGCTTAGAATGCAGTCAAGTGTCGATCGAGACTCGCCACAGTGAAACGTTCTATTTGTTGCTCGATCGCAATGCTACATGAAGTTGAATTAACGTCTAAAAACGAAGACAGTGTTGTTCTAACCACACTTTACAAATCATTCTTGTTCAGCCATGAATACCATTTTGCTTGACCACACATGAAAGCATGAGACCGACAAATGTGTTTTAACAATGGACCTATAGACTAAGTGCTGCTCGAGTCAATTTGGAAAACTTGTGTTAGTTCACAGACCGAGGCGGATGTATCGTATTTGTACAGCTGCATAATAACCGAAATCATCTTATCACCTGAGGTACCCTTGAAAATGTTCATCAAGATCCAAAAGTTGTGACACAACCATATGAACCTGAGGAGGGCATCGTTTGAAGCTAAAACGTCGGTAATGAGAATTTAAGGATTTAGTTGAAGTGTGCTGATCTTCTGACACTTTACCAAGAGTGATTAGATTTGGTAAGAGATTCATCAAAAGTTTCACTGAGGAAAGTTTGAGCAAAGGATTTGGTCTTTCACGAGTCTTTCACTTTAGAGGCACGTACTGCCTCAAGCATCTCCATACTTGAAATAGATTAATAGTAACTTCTAAATAATCTAGAAGTACTTCTTCGGCGGCAGTTACAATGAGTAAGGCAACAGATTGGCAATGCAATGATTTCCTATTAACAATCTGATGATATATTTCATAGAAATGTATAAATGCATGCCACAGTTAAAAAGAGTCTTTTCATCTTGAGGAAAAGAACAGTGGTCTTAAACTTTGCTCACGGATGCGGAATAATTACGACACGAATTAGTGGTAGCACATCCTGACACGTGTCGCAATACCAATCACTTAACGGTTAAAAGTGCAGACGTTGCACAATATAAGTTGCCATAAATCAACGCATTTCCTTGTTGAGCAGAAATGTCTAATTCATGATTGATGGTTATAGCCGTGCATGGTAAGTGTATATAAGGGTGACGGACACGGCGTTTTCACCACATCAACTCTCAGCACGATCCAGCTTTGACTTGAAGCACAGAATCATCAGAGACGCCACTGTACTGCTGAATCTAAGATGAAACATTTGATGATCATCGTTACAAGTCTGTTCGTGGGCGTGGTTTTATCCGCTCCTTCAGACTCTGTTACCAAAGAGCCCAAGGTATTTATTTTATTCACATTTCTTTGTCTGGTAGGTGTATATGAACATATCCAACAGCGGATGCCTATGAAAACATTAAGCGCCTATCATCCGTGTAAACATGTATGTGTATCTGAATGTATATATTCCTGCGTGATCGCTCATTGCAAACAATACCTGAGAACTACTGTGCGTGTGTTTGGTGTGTATGTGGATCGTGGGTGAAATGAAGGAATCGGCTTCATGAATTTGTTGCCTGAGAGTATACTACATTTCATGTCATGAGTATTTCATAATTTTCAATCTATTTTAGTGTGTTTTATTGTTCCATTTTGTTCTGCTTGGCCGAAAAAGCTATCTCTTGGAAGCAACTGTTCCGTCACTCTTAAATTTAGTGTATAAATTCTTTGCGTTTTATACTCATTGAGATTTCCTCATGGCATGATAAGATTAAAAAAAGTGTCTTTATAGAATAGTTTGCCAATCTTATTTAAAAATCTTTTCTCAGAATGCGTCTCTTACTCGGTTCCGATGGCTTTAGCAATTGAGATTTTATTATATTTGGACAAAAACAACCTTTAGTTTTATTATGACGTGAGGTTCGCTCATTAGTGTGCTGTGCCCGTTTTAAGAGTTTGTCTGATTTGTAATTATAAATTGATCAATGTGAGACTATATATACCCTTTATATGGACATTGACTTCGTTTCTCATCAAGGGGGATGGCGTTTGGGTCATCGCGATTTTGAGAGCTATTTCTGATATCTCAAATACGAATCAATTTGTAAAATTCAAACCAATTGTCATACTCGGAAGGTCATATATACTCCTGAAACCTGAGAATCTGCACTGTGAGTGCTCAGCGGTTTTTTTTGTTTCGTTTTTGAGGTTACGCCACGATGCGTGTTGCTAATATCAATTGTTGAATTATTTCATCCAGAAATACACGTATTCGATCAAGGTCAACGAAGTGTCTGGCGGTCAGAGAGAAGACACAATCATCATTGACGAAGAAAGGAATGTCGAAATATTCCAAACTGTTCATTCCGACGATGCCGAGGTTGTAGAAGATTTTGATGCGGTAAGATTGATTTATACCATAGTTATTTGTAATTTGTGTATTTTGAAATGATGGGTTAGTGCCTATATTCATCATCAAATCAAGTGACTGCATTTTCGTTTGTCCACTGAAAAAATACGTCAAAATACGGCTGAGATGAACGGAATAAGTGAGATTATTGAGTCGTATTCCTTCTAAGTATAGTTAATCGCACGAGTAGGTGTGCTGTTACAGTTGTAATCACCACACTTATGGTCAGGAACTTGTAAACATCACTCGGCCTTCGGCCTCGTGATGTTTACAAGTTCCTGACCATAAGTGTGGTGATTACAACTGTAACAGCTCACCTACGAGGTGCGATTAACGACTTATACCACGAAAAACAGGCCAATCTTCTCTAAAATTTGTAATTTAGTACCAATAAATTGTCGACTTTTCATTTGAACACCCACAATGGAATGGAGCGACCCATTGTACGTCGAAAGGTTCACAGAGGTTATTATGCACCTGGCATGCGAGTTTGGGAGAATGACCAATCCCAGACAAGTAGGACAAGGGCTCTGGTCAACTGCAAATCTGCATTTGAATAAGGGCTACAGAGTGGTATAATGCACCTGTGTAGAAGGAAACTGTTTTAGTCTGATTGGTTAAATAAAATGGCTTGCTTTACTCTGTCGTATTGGCTATTGGCTAGGGAGAAGGCATTCAATCTGTATATGCATGTGATTGCCTCGTGGATGCATCAGGCTTTCAATGCCATTTTGGTGTTTTTGACTGGGCAAGATGGATCTTGTCAACTTGTCTGATCTGATGACCCTAGAGACTTCCTAGAGGTCCATGGATGGCCATGTAAAAACAACCAAAGTGGATTTTATACGGGCAAACTGCCCTATAAGAGCAGCCGCTACTACAGAGTTCATCTAATCCACGATGTGTAGTTCAACTTATAAAAAGAACTTGGCGATGATACCGCCGACATGACCGTACTATCGACGACCATTGCCAAGGGGTAATCAAGTTCTCCTACCAGAAAGTAGGCGTCTTTACGTGAAGCAAATGTGCGAGATGGCTTGGATAGAAGGCCATCACACTGGGCATTCTGGCAAGGTAATTTCTTCTTTTACTAAGATATTTATACAATCATAAAACGAATTCTGTAAAGTTATAACATTAAATTCATTGATCAAAATATTTTGTTGTGTGTGTGGCAATATCACAGAATTTCTTTCCTCTATTCCACAAACGTATTAAATAAAAAGGCTGTACTTATTTCCATGCTATTTGTGACATATTTTTTGTGTTTGATAATTTCAGGTGAGTGTGGCAACATCTTTGTACCATCAGGGATTCGATGCGCAGCTTATCAAAGAACAAACAGGTCACAGATCAGATGACGGTTTACGCGCCTAAAATGTGTGTCGATCTCACGTCAAAAGCATGTGTCGAATACATCTACCATTTTCATCTAGTGTTAAAGCAGAGGAAGCTGTAAGTAAACCAGTTTCTTAAGTTGCTACGAAACAACATAACAAAACAGACAGGATTGGTCCAACCCAAGAAGACGCCGAATCAAAAAATAGACAGATCTTCATCAACAAATCATGTTCCTTATATTGAGCATGGTTCAAAGAAAGTTAAAATTGAATTATAAAATGTGATGTTATAATATATCAGTTGAAAAATTGTCTTTATTGAGTTATTGAATGTGTGTGAATGCTTTAGGCATCTCGACTGTACCTATTGTTCTCATGGAAATTAGTAATCGTTCATACTTTTTTTCATATTTAAATAAGTAATCACTACACTTTTATTGATATGATAATGATTTTCTTTCATTAAAGTGTGGTGATTACTTATTTACATATGAATAAAAGTGTGACTGATTACTAATTTGCATGAGAACAATAGGTGCCAGTCGTGATTTCAGGGATAAATGGATGGCAAGAACAATAGGTCACATGACCTGGAGTGGTATAAAAGATAAAAGACACACCTGCCGTTTAATGTCAAATTGAATATTTCTAATTCACCATTTTTGTTTCATGAAGCATTTTAGTCAGTGTCCGTTCTATCTCCTTGAATATTCTTTCATTAATATCAAACTTTATTCAAATTATCTACTTGGACAAGAGCGACAAACTGCCGATAGCAATTCAGAAATTCTCTAACATTTGTCCCCTGTCGGCGCAAGTCTATTGTACAGTTATGCTCAGCTGTTACTAATGGTGCACCTTTGGCATGCAGTTTCTATAGATATCAATGCAAAATACTTTGAACTTTTAAAAAAATATTTGTGAAACCGATGATTGCAAAATTCTATTAAATGCTAGTTACAAATATTATAATAGAGTGTGTTAGTATTTTACTTATTTGAAGTATTATCTTCTATTGAATTCGTTTTCCGCTGCAGGGTCTGGAAGGCATAATCCCAAGGAACGGTGACTCGTGTTACGTAAAACCGTTGAACAGTGGTGAGAACGTCCCACCAGCAGAGTTGAAATCGAGGCTTGAAAGCTCCGGGTCTGATGTGAGATATTTCGTTTCTTTCTTCTTCTTTTTTTGAAAATGGCAGTGTATTTCTGTCGAAAAATAAGAGAATGTTATTTTCAGCAAAGTACGAAAACATAACAAAGTCTTAGGGGTCGGCAGCAAGATTATCTTGAAACGTAAAGTCACAAAATCGATTCTATAACTCTCAGTGGCAATGATGTAGACAACCCTTTAGGATGCAGCATTCCTTTTTAAAATCACATCTTTCTTATCATGTACATATAGTTTTCTTGCATTGCACTGCACTGCATTGCACTGTGTACTTTATTGTGTATAGTACTGTACTATAATACTGTACTGTACTGTACTGCACTGCATGGTACTGCACTGTACTGCACTGTACAGTACTGTACTGTACTGTACTGTACTGTACTGTACTGTACTGTACTGTACTGTACTGTACTCTACTCTACTCTCTACTCTACTCTACTCAACGTACTGTACTGTACTGTACTGTACTCTACTGTACTGTATTCTACTGTACTGTACTGTACTGTACTCTACTCTACTCTACTCTACTTTTCTGTACTGTACTGTACTGTACTGTACTGTACTGTACTGTACTGTACTGTACTGTACTGTACTGTAATGTAATGTAATGTGATGTAATGTAATGTAATGTAATGTACACTACTCATAATACCGTACTCTCTGACCGGTATTTCCATGTCTCCTCTAAATTTGGAGCTACTTTGTTGAGAGAAAGACTTTTGCTTGTTTTCAAATCAGAATGTAATAGAAGAAACTGGAGACAAAGATGATGATCTGTACGTACTTGCCGGTGGACCAATCAAAAACCGAGCTGTCGTGGGTGAAACAATAGCAGAGAAATGTGAAGGACGGGACATTTATTGGCTGACACTCGCTCAAAGCGAACACAAAGGTAATCATCTCTTGCATGCTAGTAGTGATGAACGCCTATCTGGTTGTATAAAAAATTGGAAACTGCTGTTATCTAGTTCCCAGTTCTGATTTAATCTAAATTAAGTTTGTATGTTTTGACATCACAGACACAGTGCACAGATTTGATTTTTCAGAACCGGGTTGAAGATATTTGAATGTGTTCAAATAATAAAGATATTTTTATATTTAAATATTTTGACAAGGCGGACGAAAAATGTCGTTATCCTGTAGTGGGTATCGTCTCGTGTAGGCAGCCTACATCACTTTCATTTCGCCATTATTTTAGCTGTAGGTTAACCTTTTAAGGTGGCCTGGTTTATAATACCTTAGGAGGTGTTGCGGTAAAATTAAACATACTTGCGTCTTAATCTGACCAAGTTGGTAAAATATTATATTGTTTGATGGTGCCGTACTCTTCCGTTGTTGTGAACAAGTAGCCTTATATTATTTTTGATCAGCAGATATAGTAGTATGAAGTTATCGTAACATTGATGCACGCTCATTGTGGAACTGGCTTTATTTGTTTCTCGGAAAATGGATAGGTGTCATTGGCACTGGCGAGCGCCCTCTAGCGTCTAGACCAACTGCAAGCTAATAATCCCTCTAAATTAACATATGAAGTCATTGTTACTATCAACGGGATTCGCATCTGAACTTGGAATCATGTAGTCTAGTCCAAGACAAAAAAGCCGCGTCATATTCCAATTGTTTTTTTTTTATGAATAGCTAATGATTGTTGATTACGTTTATTTTTACATACAAGGAGATGGGCAAATAACCTTCGAGTGGGTTTAGGGTTTTTGATTTAGGCCAAATAAAAACATTTAATGCGTGTTTCCTGTTTCCCATAAAATACCGTGAACGTTAAAAAATTTACTCTACATTTTTTGAAAATGCGAAAAAATGTCCAGAGTCAGCGTTTTTTTCTAGGGTAGGTCGGATTATCGGAAACACAAATACGTTTTTTATTATTATTTTGTCTCATTGAATTACTTCTATCTAAATGTGTTAAAATGGAACGTTCCTTTCTTTTTGATTCGTTGGGAACGCGACCTTTCAGATTGAACGACGATTCAAAATGAGTATGGAGATATAACAATTTTACTCTACGAGATGATATGTTCTATCTTCAAAATCGTGCACCAGATATGTGTTGATTTTGTAGTTGACCGATGTATACAAGACCAATATCACCTTCCTCACTAGCTGTGAAATGTACATTTATTTTCCTTATTTTCAGGTCGCGAGAAACGTGGCTGCTATTTATATTATTGTGTACCCACCCATTACCTTGGTAACGGACGATACCGTTACCGTTGTACCTTAATCGGTCGGTGTTGAATTCAACTAAACTTCACAGCGATATTACATTCGTCTCCAACTAAGAAGAAAGAGTGTGACTGACCAATCTGAGCGACAGAACCACAATTTCGATGTTCAGTACATATTTTTAGAAAACGTCATGTCATATAGAAAAGCTAATTCCGATCACTAAACACTATGTTTTTCTTATTTCGACATTCGATATTACAATTGACAATAATTTGTGGAATAATGACAGATGTAATTTTTTTTTTAAATTCATAAAGTAAATTAAATTCGATCCAAAGGAATTCATCAATTTGTGATGTGTTGTTATGTTGTATGCACTGGCAACCATGAAAGTTTGCTTTTAAGACACAAGTAAATTTTATTTACCCTTCGGACCACAGAATCCACATAACTATATCTAAGTTTTTCATGACACACCGAGAATTGTTAGCATTGTCATGGCCACCGCCGTTACATTACATACTTGAGGGCAAGACTATTAGTAAGTGAGTCACATAGGAAGTAGCGCCCTCAGTCGGTACCGATACGGGCATCAATGCCCGACGATTGATACGATTCAATCTATGTAGCTCCTCTGGTTTTAAGCCGAATTCAGAGAACTACACAACATGTTATCACATTGTGATTTTGAGATTCATTTACGGTGTTCTCTCCAGAACAACTCGGTGTAATGAACAAGTCTTTGAATCTGACAATCACTTCAGTTCTGACAAATCAAAACTGTGCACTGTGTCTGTGTTGTCGAGTTCTCTACTCCAGTTCTTCATTGGCTGTCCGAGTATCCCGTAGGGTAAGGTGCACATTGACTCGGCGCGCGATTCCAAAAGAAGACTATGTAGTCGCTGCGGTTTACAAGAATAAAAAAATTACCATCAATACAAGAATACGATTTTTTCCAGCAAAGAAATGTGCCGCCCTGCCAAACATTTTCTGGCATGTTTCTTTTTGTTAATAGATTAGTTTTGTTCATAGATTACTTTGTTTATCGTTCGACACGATACCATCTCATATGGGTAGCCCATGAGTTTTAAAGTCAGGTCACCATTTTCATGTTTCAGTAACGATTCACGGCTGATTCATGACTATATTTCTGTTGGGTAAGAACGTTGTAATGGAAGACTCAGCCTACACTCGAAATTCTGACGTTTCAGAGCTTAGTCATTGATGTGTGATAGTAAACAGAAGCTTTTACAGATTATCTATAGAGAACTAGCTGTGTCTGATCATCTGGCAGCGATAGACTTCAATTCAAAGTACAGTCTGCACCAAAAAATTATCTATGTTTCACCCTTGCTGCCAATGGAATCGCCCCAATTCTGATTCCTTTGAGCCTGACAATTACTATATCTTTTCCGATTTCAATGTTTACAAATACAGTATTTTGATTCAAAAAGTACACTTCTGTAGGTTCTTTTCCAAACCTCTATAGCTCATAAAGTGATGATGCAGTCTTTCAAGCCGGTCGAATAGTTTACCGCTTCCACTTGTCTTCACCAATGCAAGATTACTCTTGCAAAAGTAACGCTTCCCGAGAACTGTTGCTGTTTGTTACATAATGGTGACGTATGCAAGATAAAAGTGACATATGCAGGAACGTAATATATGAAAGCTCAACTGTCTGTAACGTTTGAATTATGTTCCGGTATTTTTCAGTTGTTCCGTCTGTGAAACAACGTTTTGTTGTACTGTCGAAATGCTACTCGTTCAAGTCCTGAACACAGGCCGTTTTATGTTAATTATCCAATGTTATTGTAGACAACAGAATTGTAGTCAGGGCATGAATCATTGGTCAAAGTTCATTGCACAATGCACACACATAAGGTGTCGTCTGTACACGATAGCAATGCTGTTGTATATTAACAATATATCAGTGAAAGGAGCATGAAAATGCACGGGATATCCAGCTAAAAATGTATGAAAATATAAGCAAATGTTGTCGAAATTGTTCCTTTATATACCAGTCTTAGAACTTGCCATTTTACATGTACTCATCAAGAAATAAATTCCAGTTTTTATTGCCACACAAGAAGACAAAAATACTGATTTACATACGAGTATTGAACAAAGTTACTGCTAGCTACACGAGTTACCTACAAATTATCGTGTGTTCATCTCATAAAGAGACTTAACTTTTATTCTAATTGGAATAAAAACACGATTGAAACTAATTTGGGATAATTGGATTTTCATATTTTTCAAATTTCTCAAAAGTGTTATGTGCCGTGCAGCTGAATGTTGCAATATTGCAAATTACTCATATAAACAAGTGTGTAATGTAAAAAGAAAAGCAGATGAGACTACGTTTGTATATTAAATCGACATTACTTCACCATCCAGTTATCCCAAATTAGTTCCAATCGTGTTTAAAGCATCGATGAACTGAGTTTTCTGACAATTCTAGAACATTTCTCGGGAAGTGGTTGAACTTTGCGATCTGGGACTACTTGAATTGAGAGTTACAGTACGTCAAGAAGTAAATCTCTTATTGTAATATTTACAGTATTCGTGATTGAGTGTTTAGACGGTAGATTACATTACATTATATTGTCGTAATATTTCATACACTACAAAAGCGCTCAGTACATTTGCACACGGAGAAGAATTGTGATTCTTACAGTCATGAACGGTTTCATAGGTGTAATTTTCTATAAAACGAAAGGCCAAATCGTTGAAATATAAAATCGTGTCAATGCATACATGCTAACAGACATTTTTGCCAAACAAACTTGAACTTAGTAAGCTATTTCACATCTTTGCTAGGCTTTTCGCTTACTGACGGCATCAAAAGAAAGACAGTGGAGATCATCATTTGTAAGACAACTCTGCGTTGTACATTTTAAACAGACCAGCTTTGTTCGAGGCAACGATGGTAAAATAGTATTTTATAGACGGATCTACACCATTCAATTGATAATTCGGAGTACGAGTTTCAAACCGCTTCAAAACAGTGCTTCCTCCGCGTGCCGAACCGATTGATAATTCATAGGTGAGAGACGAGTTGCTGATGAACAGTCCATTCCAGTCTAAGTGCACTGCGCCCTCACTCGGCCAGTAATAGTGGACGCCGTGGCCTAATGAATGAGAAAAGATCGTAACGTTGGGTTCAATATGACTTAAGTTTGCCTCATACGAAGAGGAACAAAGCAACTGCGTAAAATGTAATAGAAATAAAATTATATATTTTTGGGCGCTTATTAAAATGCAAAGACGGATATACATCCAACGTTCATACATCGTTTTGTCGGTAAGTTCTAGTAATGTTTCCTCGCTAGTTTCCGGAGGCGATGGGATACGCCCAGTAGAGGTGAACTCTATGATACTATACTATGTTAACACTGATGAAGTGACCTCAATGACTATTTGTGCCGTACTGGGCTGTATCAATTTCTCATGAAGGAATATTTACCTGTAAGATATGGTGGACACGTCTCTATGGTAACATCGGATGTGACTGGTTCACTCTTAAACCCACCATAGTTAACGGCCCGTAACTGTATTTGATATGTTTTGTAGGACTTCAAGGAGAGACCCGTCAATACTGCAGTTTTCTCTCCGTTGTTCCCGACTGATCTCCAAGTCTTCATAGCGCCTCCTGTACTATCAAGAAGTTTACACTGGAAGCGCAAAAATATGTTGCTATCTGGTTAATTTATCGTATATCTAGATCAAGTGTTCCTGTATTGTTTTGAAACTCTGTATTATGTCATGAGGTACAGAAAATACAAAAAAACTAATCGTGCGCTGTCTGTCTGTCTGTCTGTCTGTCTCTCTCTCTCTCTCGCTCTCAATGACGTTCGCAAATCTGAATCAGTAACTAACCTCAAAGTAAGATATTCCAGACAAATCAGAAAATCCATCCCACGCAACGCTGATATTATTGCCTATAGTCTGGTGGCCTTCTATTGCATCGTACATGGTTGGAGAAGAAGTTACAATTCGAAGCGATGCCTCATGGGATTGTGGTTTCTCCTTAACAATGGTTACTCCGTTTGATATGATTTCACTGATCATCCCTGCAACGTTCTTACAACGCACGGTGCAATACACAGTCTCTGCATGATGTAAACGATTGTCTAGGTCTACTGATGCCGAATGAAGCGTTGTTGTTCTTGTGTATGGAGACAAGGTGGAAGATGAGGGCGCCAGTCCTGCGAAAATTTTCGAAAGATATGTAAAATAGTAAAATAATTGTATGAGTGCAATATTTATATTTAAATATGTGCCTCAGTAATGCTAATTTAAGTCTGAAACTAATTTAAGGGGTCCATTGACTATAGTATTAGTACTCACTATCATAACCGTGACCTTAAAAGCACCAAGTCTTATCAGCAATTGTTATGATGTATACATATACATAGATAACACATATGGTCTATGCAATCTAAAATGATGCAACCTAACAATGGCCGAACGACACACAGTCAATGTCATTGTCACCTCGTTTCAATCACTATACAAAATTGATCATCAAATTCATAAAGAGTTCTGTGTGATCAATCGTAACCTTACCTACAGCCCATTCACAATACTCAATTCCACTCTCTGGGTCACTAACCCTCCAATGCACTGAGATCACAGACGATGTTTGGTGAGTGATATCTTCATCCCCGTTCGGACCGTCCTTTATCAAAATGTTAAAAAAACTATCAACATTGATAACATACACCATTTTACACAAGGTATGAATATATCACTTCTTTCACGTCTCCTAGCAACGGCAAACTGCTAATTCTATTTATATCATGGTGCAACTGAAAAACAAACTTACAAAGGGACCGTGGGTTAACAAAACACAGCCACATCATAGTAAATGTACTGGATCTTAACTCCCTCATCCCACTCCTAAGGATAACATTGTGAAGAGACCCGCCCCCGAACGCTATAATTGCCGAAATAAATTGTTGAAATTCCATACAATTGACAGGGTTTTGACAGTGAATGACTCGAGTACGCAAGGTTAACCGTTAATTATAAACTAATCATAACATGATACTCGAACAACTCACCCCGATACAGCAAATGTCTGGAGGTGTGATGTCAACCATGATTGGTTCAGAGTAGAACACTGCAGTCAGATCAGCGGCATTCTTTGCCACCACAGTGACGTAAAGTGGTAAACCATGGGTCAATAGCAAGTCGTCGATGAATACTTGGGACGACCGACCTACAGATTGAAATTCTTGCAATTGTGTTCCTCCTGAAACCAATACAAAATATCACAATACTGGTAAAAAATCATAGTTATCAATATGTAGTAAGAATTATCTTACTAACACAATATACATTTTTTCATAGTTTGACGTTGCAGTTTTGTATACGAGGCAGGAAATAAGTCGATCTCAAATTCCATATTACTCAGCACGATTTCGAATCAAGCGATTACTTTACAGCTAGGATGGATGAATTCGAAGAATGTCATGTTAAACTTACAGGTATTTTATCATGAAATTATGGTATCTCTTTTTTCCGTCTGTTCAGCAACTAAGTACATTACTGAAATGCCTTGTCTTGAACTTAAACTTGAACGTCTGGGACTCTATCCTCTTTCAGCCGTAAGTCACACAGCGATGAATGTGAGAAACTATACTTCAGTCGCTTTTCTAATTTTCTGATCAAAATTTACTTTCCTCAGTTTGACAAAACAGTTTCTTATGCAGGTTAGCGTCAGAATGGACGTGTAAATCGGATATTTTGGGAAAAACTGTATACGTTAAGATGAAGCAGAAAAAATGTTCACGTGATCGCCAGTCTATACTTAATATCTGATATTGACCTTTGACTGTACCAATAGCGACCATGTAGTCTACTATTGGACTTTCAGGATCTGTAATATCCCAGTCTGCATGTAAAGAAAACTCCTTGGTGTCCGTATGCAAGTGAACATGTATTGGACCGGAAGACAGTGTACTTTCTTGATCAGAGACTGGGTGTAGTTGAACGTCATCGACCGCCATTCCTGAAATGAGAATTTGGAATTGCATGATAGAGACCATCGAGTAAATTTTAAAAAGCGATTGCGGCATAAAATGATACGCAAACTTGCATAAAAAGCAAACTATACAAATGAGATGCTAAATCATTGAAAAAGCAGATTAAAACAGCTGACGTTACTCAGTACATTGAACTTTCATACAGGACGCCTCTTTGCAAACTTGAGTTCACGGGATGAATTTGCCATTTCTCAAAAAAGTATTCAAAAAGCTGCTAACTTAAATCGTACCGCATTTCACGAATGCTACGTAAGGTCATAGCTTTTTAGTGGAGTTTTAATTTTAATCTATTATCCATATGCAAATGATAAAACATGAAAACACAAGCGCAATCGCTTACCACTTTTCTGTCCAAAGGATCCAATGGTCACACTTGACAATACTGACGTAGCAGTGAAGTAATAAACATGTTGATACCAGTCCAACTGATTCTGACTTCTCGCTCTCCTTTGGAATAATTTGAAGACTCGATACAAGCCAGGGAGACGAACATATCCCTCTTGTGACAGAAGAGATGCGGTCAACTCTGGCAGATGACTTGCATAGAAGGAAACCCTATACTTCCCGCCAATCGTAGTTGCAACTGTCTGTGACACGCTGCCATAGATATTCATGAAGGCATTACCTGAGTTGGCGCCTACGTCAGAACCAAGGGTGACATGTCCTGTTCCTTGTACCTGCCATACTGATGGAAGGCAGACGAATACATCAGGATCCGTGCATTCCACTTGTGCACCGTTTTCACCATCTTCCACTTCTTCAAATGAAGGGTTGCCGATCAAGTTTGTGTCGATGAGGGCGCTTTCTACAGCCTCTGGGGCAGTGGTGTCCAAGGTCATTCCGTTAGAAACGGCTGGTTGCGACTGAAGACCGGCAGCGTCTACCGCCGCGACTTTGGAAAAGTAACTTTGACCTGTACGCATATATAATTTTATGAATACATACATCTATCACATTTCGTGTTATTTACATGTATTTAATTTGATGGTTTTTGTATGGTTTGCTAAATTATTTTAAAACATCACATTCGTAAGATTGCTAAAGGTCGTTTCGTTGATACATTCAGGGTGAGGTATAAAGTTGCTGAAAAATGTAATACCTCGCTCCCGGGAGATTTAGATTTTTAAATGTAAAGCTAGTTGGAAATCACCAAAACTGTACTTTTCTTTATAACAAATAGCAAAAAGAATCACAAGAGTCGAAATGCTAATTTATCTCGTGTATGAGGAAAATTAATGTTGTAATATCAATGGTACATAAAACACCTCATCACCTGGGCTAAGATTGCCTTCAATTGCTGTCGCCATCGACAGACGGAGTCCAACGTCTTCACACGGCAGAACGTCTTCTGCTCCAGGCGTGGTACCAACACACCATATGTAATGATGAATTGATGACTGCAAGTCAGAGAAACCATGCCACGACGCAGCTACAATAGTGCTGGAGTTTTGATACCATGAGTCGTGAATTCCGAGACCGTCATGCACCACGCCGACCTCTGGCGGCATTGTATCAACCTGGAACAGATATGGTTAATATAGAAATAACGGACGACGCGCTGACCATTAACGTTTATTTGTGGGCAAGGGCGAGAGGAAAGCCAAAAATTAACGGGCGAGGCTTGCCGAGCCCGTTAATTTGGCTTTCCTCGAGCCCGCGCCCACAAATAAACGTTAATGGTCAGCGCGGAGTCTGTTATTTCCATTATATTATCAGCGAACCCAAGAAAACCGTCAAAATATCCGAAAATTTCAGGAGCGAACGACAACTGGGCCCCAGAAACTGAGCATTACGCGACGCACTGTCACGCGCGCTGTAAAATATTGGCAAATCCGGAGATGTTTTCAGAAAAAAGTATCTCAACTTGACCTACAAGTGCTCCATTTTATTTTGTGATTGATTATGATTTACGTTTGAGCTGTAAAGTTACGATACTTTGAGTTGTTAATCTTAATATTCATATTCACGGGTATGTAAACAGACCATTACTGTGTATTTGTGGTCAGTCACGTGGTTCAGCTCGACCAATCAAAATGCGACAGCCAGGGCATGGTTATGGATAATGAGTTATAAAGTTGATCGAGCGATTAAAGTCCTATAAGCTGCATTTCTTCCCTTTCTTGGGAAGATAGTACGAAATCAGAAGCAACTTATGTAAAACTGCTTCCCGAAATGTGACCAAAGAATATTTTTTCAATCATAGGCAAGCACACATATCTTAGATTTTAACAAAAAATAAATAAATTTCGACTTGAAAGTCATACTATGGCTGCCGCGAGCGGGTACATAAAACGTAAACAATCGACCGAATCCGTCGCAAAGGATTGAAGACTGATAGTATCAAAGACGGTATGGCTTAAAAAGGGAACAAAAACATCTTTCCGAAGATTGAATAGTCTTGTTTTGGTAAATAAAATGCAAAATGATACAGCTCCTGTATTGGGAATTTACACTAAATAGCTGAAATGAAGAGCATTCACGAAAACTCTTATTAATGTCATTTCAACAAAACATTAATTAAATTAAAACAACCCATTGTTTGATGACCTTAACTTCATTCTTACCACGAAACCGTCAGATGATGCGATCGACTCAAGTCCAGCACTGTTGACAGCTTTGACATTAGAATAATATTTCATTCCTGGCTGGAGATTCAACCCCGTCAACATAACTTTGAATATATTAGAAGCGACGATATTCTCTCCGAACGATTGGATATCCTCGCCTAAGAATAGAATAGAAACGGAAGTTGTAAAGATATGATCTTACTAGAAAATTATCGACGTAAGCTATGGTTGTCCAAATTACCCAAGATAATTTTTTGCATTAAATAAACACAATGCAAAGGTATGTACACAGTATTTATATTATTGTGCATATGCGATTAGATCTAGTTTGAGTTTCATTAAATCAGAATCTATAAAGTCCGCATAGGGTCTGTATCATTTTTGTAAGAATACCTATTAGATTTTTAGTAATATGTAATAATGTACATGAAAATTATGAATGTTTATTCAAGTGTTTATTATCATCATTATCACCCTTACCTCCGACATGTGTTCCGATTGACACCGAGAAATATTCGATGTCAGTGTCGGCTTCTGTGAAAACATTTTTCCATGAAATGCCAATCGATGATGTAGACGTCATATAGTCAGTGTCGATCACTTTATCAAGGTCATCTATATCTTTGACCTACATGTAAAAACACTGTAATTAACCAACTGAAATAAATAATGTGCAAAGATTAAATAGTTAAAGGGACAAAGTCGGCCATTTTTCATGAATTTTGTTTAACACTAGATACTACTTACATTGTTTGACATGTTGATAGATACTGAGTGAATTTGTGACTACTAGTATGCATTTGACCCCGGTTTTAGACACGATACATGAAACCATCGCAAAAATGAATTAATGGTCATGACCATTTATTCCTTTTTGCGATGGTTTCATTTAATTTGTCTAAAACCGGAATCGAATATATGCATGATCACCAATTTATTCAGTATCTTTCAACATGTCAAACAATATAAGTGGTATCTCGTATCAAACAAAATTCATGAAAAATGGCCGACTTTGTCCCTTTAACAGAGCAGCAACTGAGGACTAAAATGTTCTTTGCAATCTCATCATGCAAAGATAAAGTGCTTTGTCTGAACTGTTGCATTTTAAACCGCCAAGTCGAAATCATCTATACCCCCTCCCCTCTCTTTTTGTTCACTTCCCACGCGACGCCTTTAAAATCTCATGTTATACATTATAGAGATTGTTTTAATATATGTCTAATGCAATTGCTGTACCTAACCTTACGTGACTTCGATACTGCTGGTGGAGTGTAATCGGACTTTACACCGTCTGATGTAAATATTGCATACGTCATTCCATCGTACCACGTCTTCACGTAAAACACGTACTCCGATTTCGAGTTTAGAGAAACTGAAATGACACGTTATGTTAATTTAAAGATCCACTAGCTGTAAATTGGTCATTTTTTAAAATTTGTTTGTTTCTGTGTGTCATCTGCAGTTTCTGGTCTGAATCCCTGAAGACCATGGAGAAATTCCTAATATTTAGCTCATAAATATACCCTATATGAGTATAATCTGCATTGTTATTGTTTAACTTTTCTATTCAGGTCCGGACTAGAATACATTTATCAACAATAACAATGGTCATGTCACATATAAAGGACGTGTTGGCAAACAGAAAACCGGGCATTGGTCATGATGATCGGATTATAGTAAAATTCTGTAGTTGATACATTGAAATAGAGTAGTGAAAATTAGTAAAAAGTTACAGCTAATGTCCCTTTAATTAGGGTTTTACTTAAGCAGCGGTTTTGTAAATATGATGATATTTATAACTTATTTGGATAAAACTGTAGAATAGATTGAAATGTTAACTTACCATCTCTGGTCGTAAATACTGCAAAAGTATTCAGACCAGCGTCGTGCCATATTCTGTCGAAGGCGGGATTCAATAATCCAGTTCCCGGTGCGTCACCTTTGCTTCCAACACTCCATTCATAGCGCTGAACTGGTATTCCTGTCAGATGAGAAAGTGCATTTAGAACGATATGTACATGTGATGTCATTTACACCCGTAAAACGTGCATTTCGTTATCATATCATTCATCATGGAATTCAGGAAAAATATATTACAAACTAAAAGCAAAGCGATACAAATCATAACAGTCTTTATTTTAAGGTGATTCTGTGTAGACGCAATTCTCTAGAAGGAACCATCTAGGAAATTAATTGTGCTAAGTTAAAGGGTCTGGTTCCAAGAAACTTTATCGGACCCCTTTTCACCGTTGATGACCGGACTTCATGAATCAGAATTTCATGAGTTTCGAGGAGATACAACGACACTGATTGTTTACCATCACTTGTCTTGACTGACAAACGATCAATGTGCAATAACAGAACAAAAAAGGAACGGTTGCGTACAGAATCATATCACAACTTGAAACAACTTACTACGTAATCGATTTGCCTTTAGATTATACTATGTCATTTCGCAAAGGCACTTTAAGACATCAAGTTCAACATTGTATGAAATTATGGCTTTCCTTTTCTGCGTCATTAGTTTAATAGTCTTATCGAGAGGTTAGCACTTTGTTCTTCGCATCACAAATGTACGTGTTACAGAGGAAAATCGAACCAAGGACATGTATGTACCACTGGCAGCCACTTATTTCCTTGTAAGACAAAATTTTGATGACATCGACATCATAATATCCTTTCAGCCAAAACTTGTGAACAATGTGTGATTAAATACTCATCTATATATAGTTGTATGTCTTTGTTTCTGCAGATGATGCATTATAATATTATCCGGAAGAAGGCGTCAAAGCATTTACATTTCTATGACCCCACCTTCGTTTGATGATCTCCATCTTGCAGCTAAGGCACATCTTGAAGCCGTGAAGTTGACGTCTTGAATATTGTCAATTAATGTCAAGTCTCTATAATCAGTAACGTCAAAGATTTGAATTCGTTGATACAGATCATTTCCTGTTGGTGTAGTAAAGATATGGATTCGGTCAAATGCTCAAGATGTCGATCAACTGGCTTATAATGAAAACAAACTGGCAAGACCATCCCCCGTTAAATATTGTCAACGATTAAGTTTGAAATGAATAGTATACAGTAGACACTGTAATACCAAGGCGATGGGGACAAATGCCCTACCTGTGACATCATAGCAGTTTTCTGGAGTAAAGTCACACGGTTTGTTTTGTGGTGCGCATGTGCAGTCTCCTTGACAAGTCTGTATGTCGCATCGCCTCAGCAGAGACAAAATCCCACTGTGATCATTGGATTTTGTCACCTGAAACGTTTCATGGGCTTCATAGCTCTGCAAACCAACCTGTTGATCAAAAACAATGTGTTTTTGTTACCCAAATTGCTCTAACATAAATATTTTATGGTTTGCCAATGTACATTTGATAAGCTATGCACATTGAGGCACAAACACGATCAACAGTATATTTTGTCCGGTACATCCATCTCATTTTGCGAACGTTTCAAGTACTGCAGACAGCTTCTGTTAAAGTGACATGCTAAATTAAAATATGCAGTAAATGTACCATGTTTGAACCCGGTAAAATGTTTAAGAAGGTAAATTATGAACATTGAATGATTTTAAGAAAGTTAACAATATCAAGTTGAAAGCAGGAACTTTATTCGCTTATATTAACTTCATACCTCATTGACTGCCCATAACGTAAAATAAATGTGTTCTCCAGGAACGAGGTCTCTGTTGATATCGATAATGGAAGTTTGTATGCTACCTTCATCGAAATGAGACGACCCATTGGAATGTTGGACTTGAACTGTCGTATTCTGTGTAAAAGACGACAATGTAGAAACATAAGAATCATCTTAGGGCTCCGATCAAGTCCTGGGTATAGTAAAGTAAAGGTAAAGTAACGTTTGTGTTCAACATTTTGCCGATAACTTCAATTTTTAAGGATCAATCGGGAGTAGAGTACAACACCGGAGGCTTAGGTAACGCAAAAGTATATGTACCTCCAGTGCAGCATGATAGAAAGGCATAGCTTTCGTTTTAATAGAATCTGCTGCTTTCAATTCCTCTGTCAGTCAATGCAACAACCTAGTTCTTGGTAGCCTGTAAGCCTTGGCTTGCAAGCCTCGTCAACGTTACCAGTTTGAATTATACATTGTAGCCTCAGGAATTACGTGATTGGCTCATTACAGGCCATTTAATTTACAACATTGATGACTCTTGTCGACCAAATCCAATTTACATGCCCGTTGCACTAAGCTATAGGAGAAGCTCTTCCTAGATAAAGACATTTGCTAGCGAAGATGCACATTAGGAATATTCATCCATATAAAAAATGAAATTTAACATAGGTGTAAATATAATATGTGACGGCAATGCCAAGGTTAACAGGTTCTCTCAAAAAACTACATATACCCTCTTACTTACCCCAGTCATATCCCATGAAGCATATCTACTGCCTACACCAACATAGTAATGCCTTATTCCTGTGTGGATATCTGCAAATCCTAACCAAGCTAGTTTAACATTTGCTGAGTTTTGCCCCTGGCTTTGATGATACGTCATCCAGCCTTCCCGATGACGTGTTAAACCAGCCGCGTGGTCGGTCTCCACAGCGAAGGTGCCAACAGTTGGAGGACTCGAATCAACCTGGAAATGTCGTTAAGAATGGATTCAAACATATGCTTCAAGTTATTACAATCAAATAAACGATGCTTTTCACTGATAACTTTCTGACTCTTAGATTTCCACTATTTGTTAAACGTTAATGACAGTACAGTTTTAGAGGTTTTCTGAAACATTTATTCAAAGATTGTCTTACCAAGATATCGTCTGTGTCGCTGGATGAACACAGTTTAGCTGCATTGCATGCTATCACGTGGACATAGTAGGTGTTACCATCGTGCAGTGATAGGTTGGTGAATGTGTACTGATGAAGATTGCCTTGAACCTGTAATGTTTAGATCAGTGAAAATATTAACCGTAACTGAACTATCCCAATGTATCACTTTATTTGAGAAAAATATACCGATAATGACAAAGTGATGCACCTACATATAAAGATCGGCAAGGCAGAAGCAATTCAAACTATTTACCGTAACGGATGGAATAGTGACGTCAGACTGGCGATGGGTCATCACTGAGAGGAGCTGTGTCTCTATTGGACTTTCCGGGTCATCAAATTTCCATGATACACTGAGATGTGAATTCCATACCTTGGAAAAAGTAATTTAACAGACTTAAAAGAAATTTGACAAACATTTATTATGTCTAATATTGAACAAAGAGGCATCCATGAAGAGAAAGACTTGTCAATTTATCCTGAAACTAATTGCAGATACGTTAAACTATATTTGTAAGTCAGCTTTCGTTCAAATACGAGTATTATTTTGTACACCATGGTAATAAAAAGAAAAGACCCAATTTCTAGCCATGTCTGCAAGCATTATGGTGTTCAGTCACAGTCACTAAGAATGAGTTCACAGAAGTTAAAGAATTTTTGTCATACAATTTCTGTAGAATCTTCCATTTTCAGTTTCGATAATTCAAAGTAAAAAAAATTAAGTAGTGTATACTATACTTGAGTTCCATTGTAAATTGATCCTGTGGTACGGTCATAATAAGCTGGTTTCTGTTTGATAGTCGGTGGGGAGTTATCGACTGCTACGCCATTCGATGATTGTTCTACAAACAAACCTGTGGCGGGGAGAAATGTTTACAACTTTCGTGAACAGACTAGTATAGATACCAATCACTTACGGTTGATTAAGTGTCTATGATGACCTCCGAATTACAGTTGTCTTAGCAAGTAACAGATAGCATACGGACCATTACTTTTGGCGAATATATGACAAATCCGAGAAAAATGTACATTGTTCTGACGAGTTAGATACACACCTGTGACGTTTATAATGAAAATGTGGCATCTAAAAACAGGTGACTACTGCAACTTGGTAACATGATTGAGATTTGACTACGATTATCGATCCTGGCACGATGTAAAGTCTTGTAACTCACCAATAAACCGATCCTCTTATATGTCAGACCCACAGTTCGAAAGCATTTAGCCAAGTTGTAACGTGAATTCAAAACGTTGTGCTTGATTTACTGGAACGTTGAAGCTACCAACTGGGATTTATTAATATGCTTACCCGCTTTATTGAATGCTGTGATAGTCACGTACATTGGAACGTTAGTTTGTAGCTGGTTTGGCAACTTCGATATAAATGCCTTCTCGGTCAGATGTAATCTAGTCCTTGGTAAAGTATCGTTACCCCCGGGTGTCGTTCCTGCACGAAGCTCGTAGTGTGAAAGTTGAGAGTGAGGATCGTGAAAATTATACCAGTGAGCCGACAGTGATGTCCTAGATAATCAGAAATAATTTTTTTGTATTAAGTCTTGAACAGTTAAGCATTATTATTAACTAGAGATGAAAATGACAGCTTACTGCATGAACGATTGCACTTCTATAGATACGTTGCAAGGATAAAATGATGTCATTGCTGCTATATGAGAAATTTGAAGACTGAGAAATATGTATCTAGTATTCATAAAGTGACCGTACAAAGTACTGTCATCACCTGGCATTCTTCATATTAGTTGTATGACAGTACAGTGTAACAAATGACAATGGTAATATGTAAAAAATAAAATGTAATATCACAAAGAATCGTTTTCGAAGTCTAAGACATATTTCGCGACACGATATCGATTTGGTTTACCTTGAAAACTGGAAGGCCTGATCTCCATGACTCACTCCGTCGTATACTTTGCCAGCAATGGGTGGAGAGTTATCTGGTATGATACCATCAGACGTCACAGTCGTACACAGTCCAGCAGCGTTACATGCTGTGACGGTTGTGTAGTATTTTATGCCTGCTACTAAGTTTAGGTTTGATGCAGTCATTTCTGAGGACAAACAAAACAAAACATGTAAACAATGACGCAATCAGTAAATACAAACAGACACAGGTGCGTATGTACGTACTACGTACGTGCCAACACATACATACATACATACATACATGCATACATACATACATACATACATACATACATACATACATACATACATACATACATACATACATGCAAATAAAATTTGATTCTCAAACTGTTAAGTTTGAATAAAACGAAGGTAACGATCACAGTGGTTGCTGACAAAGTGTCGATGAATCCGCATAACCCTGCACACTCGAAACATTTACCACAAGAACGGAATCAGAGTATTTACTCTATAAATATTATAAGTAATAATACAATTGTGACTTTTAATACCGAGTGACAATCCAACATCCTCTTCTGACAGGACATCGTCACATTCTGAACAAGATCCAATTTTCCATGAATAGCCGGTGACAGGAGAATGGGGATCATAGAATCCATACCAGTGAGCTGCCAGATAGTCTAAGTGTGTCTGGAAAAGTGTAGATATTTAAATAATTAAGTTTTTCTGTACATCTTTTGCGTAAATGGACCTTGAACGGTAGAATGTGTGAAGACATTATATTTTTTCTCTTATCAAACTATGAAACAAATTGAAAAAATGATAATTTCGAAAATGTGTTGTGTAAGCGTCTGAAGAATTTTCTTTATGAAGCAAATATGAAAATCATAAATTACATCTACGCCACCTATAGCGCAGAGTGTATCACCATGATATGTCAAACGCCGCCATTCCTATATGGTGTATAGTGTGTATATCTGAACCGCAAGACATGAGAAGGGACTTAGAGACGAGTTAAATGGGTGCCACACCTGGTAATCTTTGTCTGTGTTCATGTCGTCTCCATCATACACGAAGCCACCATGAGGTGGTGATGCATCTACCAACACACCCCATGATACAGCAGCGGTCGAAAGCCCTGCTCCATTGTAAGCCTAAAAAGGATTATAGAATATTAGATTTTTTTAGACATCGTATACATTTACCAAAGTTTCATATCGGAAAATAGCCTGCAATGCTCCAAGGTGCAATACATTGAGGAACTATAGAAACAATCAGCAGTCTTTCTCTATGACGATTAAATACAGTGTGGGATATACCATCTTCATCGTTCAGCCTTAGCTAATACGAGGCTGCAGGATGAAGTTTGGGATAAACCATCACATTTACTTCAAACTTTGCAGCCACAGCTGGGTGATTCCTCTTAAATACGAACTTCAGGATAAGTGGATATCACTAAGGCATCAACAAAGACGTTTTTCTTTGACATTGTTGACATACCTTGACCATCACGTAGTAAACATGACCTTCAAGAAGTTCAAGATCATCGTCATCTGATTGGACGCTCTCCTCTTGTTCAGTGGTGGTGCATGCGTACACGTCTGAATGCCAAGGTTTAGAACCAACACACCATTCGTACTCGACAATGCCTTCACATGATGGAAATAGAGTGACAAAATGATTATTGTCTTCGTCTCACTTTTGATGATACTGACGTCACTAAAGTTTATCTAACTGTCACCTCGCAATGGCCAATGTCAAATATAAAAATTATGATCACACTGCCGCCGTAAAATGCAATACATACGAGCAATAGGGACATTGAAAGATTTTATTTTCATTGAATGGTAACCTGGCTGGCTTTTTCTGGTATTGTTTTCATTTCTTGTCATCCACCTTCACAGGGGCAATAAAAGATTGTATAGCACATACCACTTTCTCCATCAGTGAACAGTCCAGTCCATGATGACGCTATGGACGAAGTTGAAGTCAGGAAGCGACCATCAAATTCTACGGATCTGTCAGACTTCAGTGGTGTAGTAACGTCAACCGTGATACCGTTAGAAACAGCTTCAGACGTGAAACCAACGTAGTCCGTGGCTGCAATAGAATTGTCGAATAGCAATTTGGCGCGTTTCACAAAGTGAAAGATCAATACAGCAACAAATGTCTCATTTTGTTCAACAATAAGCTGTATATATCAAACTCTCTCCCTGAGTTTAATGTTGATTGTACCGTATGCAAACTTAACTTATAAGTTAGGCGTACATTGTTCAAACAACTTGGATTAGAAATTCGGGGAGTTTGGACATTGTTTACCGAAAATTCATAAAACAATTACCAATACCTCTAACAGTAGCAAAGTATGTGAGACCTCCTTGAAGATACAGACCATGAACCACAATCCAGTTCAGTATTCCAACGGATTGGTAATTTTGCACATCAATACAACCTGGACATGAACCTAAATTAGAAAGAATACATAAATTTCTCTTCATTATCATTTAGCAAACATTATTTAACCAGTCTCTTGTGTTTTTTTCTAATCCCTATATCTAATTCGTATGTTTCGCTTGTCTCATTAACATCAGCTGACAGGCAGACATGCTCGAATATTTTAAAGACGGACGGTTGATCCTTACCTATAGCTATCTCGTACATCTTTATACCGGATCCGTGAGAACTTCGACCGTGTTCGTCAACATCGTAGAATCCACTCCATTGAATGTTAAGTTCAGATGTAGATGTCTGCAGAATGTAAAGGATAGTCACACTTCCATCAACAAGCCATTTACTATTAAAATTAGCTCAGTTAATCATTAAAATTTTGATAATTTATCGCTGTGTACAATATCACGCAAATCAGGGAAAAATCGTAGGCGTTTGCCAATTTCTATTAATATCATATTATGCCAAAGACGAATTCTTATGGACCAAATGAGAGTGTTCCTCTAATTCCACTGCTTAATGCCAAGTAAAGTGCGCCCAACGTATTAGTATTGCGAACAAGTGTACCTGAAACCGATGACCCTCTCTGCCAATCCTCACTGTACCGGTGGTCGGTGCTGTATGATCAGCAACGATTCCGTCAGAACAGGCTGACACTTCCGGTAGAATAACTTCAAAGTTGCCACGATACGTCACTGTTTCATTAGCATGCATGCAGATGTAGTAACGCCAGCCGTGTTGTAGTTGAAGGCCATCGACATTAACGTACTGCAACTGTAAAAGTGGGCAATGCAAACAGTTGTAAATAAATCAAAGATTTCCTAAGAAAAGGCCCAAAAAGAGAGTTCTGATTAAGAAAATAAAATAATTGTGCAAACTTTGATGGTCCTCACCTGTGTCTCGCCGCAACGCATAACATGTGGCGAAGAACATTGGTACGAATCAAAGTTGATGTGTTGTGCCGGTGTTTGATATGCGTTACGGTCCAAAGTTTGATCAGAGATGACTTTCCAGCTGAAATTTCCATGCTTCAGACCCGGCCACACTGCAGACAGCTTGTGCTTTGAACGTGTATACTCAGCATCTGAAGTTTGTCGGTCTAAATAATCGGAGAGTCGAATATCCCTGTACAAATACGAAAGTGTTAGATTACGGATGTAGATTTTCTTAAGATACAGTGTAATCATATTTATAAGAAAAATGCGCCCTGTAATCTTCGGACAATTATTGTGTTAGAACATTGACCATCTGAAGAGTGTAAGATGCATTAAACTTAACATACAATACTGCATTTTATAGTAAAGGCAAATATCATTTTCATCGTGCGCAGACGCAGATGCTATGAGAGAAAAAAAGAGTAAACAGCTGGTAATCAGAGGTAAGTATTTCACAATATTTCACAATACCTCACATCGTCATTTTCATGTTCATACTCTCCTACAGCGTCGATAACAACGTTCTTTGTGATGTGACCAACCACACTGCAATCTTTTATCTCTTTGTGAACTGTAGTGCTGAGTCCAGCTTTGTTGTATCCACGCAATCCAAGTCGGAGACAATCGCTGAAGTCAAGTTCCGCTGACAGAGTAGTGGCGTGGTGTAGCTAAAGAAGAGTTAGATTTATCATTTAAGGTAGACTTTTCTTCCTGCACAGATATTCACAGAGCAAGACATTCGGTCAAAATTTCCATGTATTGCGGCATGCTGATGTGCGTCATTCTCGGATATGTCCGAGGAACAGAGTGCTAAATGAAGTATGCGTTTTTTTACTTTGAAAAAGTGATGCATTTTTTCTCTAATTTGACTTGCATGCAAAGACATATGTATAACTTCTACTTTCGATGATGGCACTGAATCAATATGCAAAACTTACTTGATTTGACACCACGGTTGCATTAATTCTTCGCCACGGCATCAAAATGTTCCCGTGCTGTGTATCTCCATCTGCTGTCAAGACATTTATACTCCATTCATAGTAGTCGATTGGATCTTCCTGGCTTTCTCCCACTACCTCTTCTTGCTTGAAAGGATACCACGTGAAACTAAGAACCCGTGAGGCACTATCGGAATGATTAGAAATGATATAAACATTATTCTATTAATTAGATATTATTCCCTAATATTTTTCTTCGTTCAGCGAAGGAAAATACGAGTGACGTAATGACCGTGTCACCACGAGTCGAAGACGAGTGGTGACACGGTCATTATGTCACGAGTATTTTCCGAGCTGAACGAAGAAAAATATTAGGGAATAATATACTTATCACATGCACAAGCCAAGAATTCGTTATTTTTTGCAAAATAAAATAAGTTTTCCATGACGATTCCGTGTTTAAACTTTGAACTACTTTAGAAATAAATATCAGTACGCCGTGCACAAGTTGTCAATCATTTCCAGTCGTCCGTCGTGTGCATTAGCGCTCACGTTCGTTCGTGTGTGGAGCAAATGACAGCTCTCGGTCTACACGTAGGCTACCTTCCGCAAAGTTATACTCTATTTCAAAGATAGCATAGTCCTAGAAATTTATAACAGACGAAGATACGCTATTTTTCGGGAACAAATATCGCCTGAATCTCGACGGCGCGAACACTGTAAACGTCGCGCCTGACCCTGTTTGCAATGCGTACGGAACCCACGGTATACGCGACCAGCTTCGAGTTCGTTGTTTCGGCAAATTATTCACGTAATTCCTTCGGAATATACAGGCGGTACACTCTTGTGTTTACATTGTTCGAATTAGTAATGTCGTAGTCTGTGAAAATATCGATTTCATTACATGACTTTTGATCGTGGGAGAAACATCGGCCGCCATGTTATTTGTTTACATATTTACGAGCACACCGAAGATCGACAAAAAAAGGTCCTACGCACCAAAATTGATGACATAGACGCGGGTTGTCGTGACGTAGAACGACCAGAGAATAAATCCCGTATTTTTTGTTCGGAGACGACAAAGTTGGCTTGTGCATGTGATAAATATAATTATTTCATATTTGCAAAGGAGGGCAACAGAGACCCTATGAAACCACTACTATATTGCTCAGTGTTACTGGGTACATATAATATATGATCAGTAAAGCTTACCTATCATAGGTGACTTCTTCGATTCCAATTGCTACGGGACGATGCGGGATTACCCAGAATCCACCGCTAGTAATAGGTTCGTAACATCCGGCTGGATGACAGAACTGTACAATGGAACGATAATGCTTCCCAGGTCTTAAAGTAACGTCCGTTTCTTGAACGTTGTTGACTGTGTACACTGGCTTGTATGCAATGACAAAGTCCCATACGCTGGCAGAGCTGCAAGGTGCATGGTATGAAGGAATGGGATAAATAAGGGACTGGTCAGTTTCTTCGGCCTGGGGGGGGGCGGTGGATTATTTTTTGCTGACGTCAAAAAGTGGCTGACCCCCCTATTCCAAATTTTGAAAACAGGGTGACCCCCCCTATTCCAAATTTCGAAAACAGGGTGACCCCCCCCCAGCGCGCGACATAGGTAAAACAAAAGGTGGACATAAATTATATATAATCTATATATATATATATATAACCGTACTCTCTGTGCCCAAGTTCAGAGGTTGCCATAAAACCATTATGGTGATAACCGGGAGGGCACATTGTATACATTTTGTGTATATATATATATATATATATATATATATATATATATATATATATATATATATATATATATATATATATATATATATATATATATATATTATATATTACATTTTACATTTTACATATATTTATATTTTAAATAGTCATTGTATGTTTTAATGAAATTGTTGACATGTCAGTTGTAAGATAGGAATTTCAAAGTGTCAATCTTAAAGTTTGAATACAGTACATTTTGAATGAGCTGTATTTTGAATGAGCTGTGAATATATCACACTTTCTATGCTTAACCAGATGTACTGAACTGTTGTACAGAAATGGATGTCAATCATAAATATCAAAGAGGAAAAAGCAGTGAATCAAAAACTTTGATGGGTGTTAAGACTTGCCAACCATCCAATTAAATCTCCTGAGGAGCCATAGAGAGCTTTTTTAGCCAAATTTGATGTGTACAGTGTCTGAGTGGACCTTTTCTTGTAACATTGAAACCATAAAAGCACAGCTAATAATGACAAAAATTGCCTTTTTTAACTGTTATTTTGTTCATAAAACATCTTTCTACAGAAAACCTGTGACACAAAGGAAAATAATTGCATCAATGAGAAGGAAAGATATCTTGTCATTTTTCTATCTCTAAAATAAGTCACTGTATCAAATACATGTATATATTATGAAATATTTGTGCATGTTGCTTTCTCATACTGAATTCTCATTGAGAGAACAGAAAAGTATCAGGAATTTGTCATCCTTTTCATATGAAATGCAGATTTCATAATGGTACACTTTCACTTAGCAAACATACAGATATCTCTGATTTATTAAAGTATGGCGCCCGAAGGACGCGCCGAAAAATATGAAACATCCTGATATCTCTGATATATATGCCTTGTATATTAAAGTCATGCACTTGAAGGGCATGCTGAAAAATGTCTGATATATTAAAGTAATGAGCTTGAAGAGCACGCTGAAAAATATTGAACATACAGATATCTCTGATGTATGTATGCTTGATATGTTAAAGTTGGGCGTGCTGAAAAATATGACTGATGAATAAAGTTACGCGCCCGAAGGGCGCGCCGAAAAATACAACTGAATGATGAAATTTATGGCTGACACTAGCATTTTAGGCAATGATGAGCCGGTGTCAAAATTCAAAAACACACTGACCCCCCCCCCTATTGGGCATTTCAAAAACATGGTGACCCCCCCTATCACTAACGTCAAAAACAGGGTGACCCCCCCATGAATCCACCGGCCCCCCCCCCCAGGCTGAAGAAACTGACCAGTCCCTAATGGTGGTTATTCTCACAGAACGGAAACGCTAAAACGTAATTATTGACTTTAGTCATGTTATATATACCTTTCCAGTAGTAACTTGGACATTGAAAATAAAAATCAAGGGTATTGACATATGTCTGTTTCCCCGTCTGTCTCTCTGTCTCTGTCTCTCTTGTATCTGCACAAATGCTCGTAGTATAATGAATAAACGTGACGAACTTTCGACATTAATCACTGAAGGGGACTATGACGTAATTGCCATCACAGAAGCATGGACATATGCTGACATTTGTCTTGCTGAGTTATGTCTCAGTGGTTATCATGCTCCGTTCAGACAAGATAGAACGGACACATTCAATGGCAGAGGAGGAGGTGTACTACTATACGTAAAAGAAGACTACATGGCTGTAGAAGTCACCAAGCTTCAAGAACACAACTTCACAAATTCAGTCTGGTGTGAAATTTCCTTGATTGGAGCTCCCCCTCTTTTGTTTGGTGTTGTGTACCGCTCACCCAACAGCTCTGAAGAAAACAATAATAATTTATACAAGGTACTTTCAAAGGCAGCTGATCGCCATGCTGTTATTTGTGGGGATTTTAATTTCCCTGGCATCAGTTGGTCATCAATCGTGTCTGACAATCAAGGTGAAAAGTTCCTACAGTGTGTCCAAGACAACTTTCTGACTCAGCACGTTGGCTTTCCTACAAGAGAAAACAATTGCCTTGATCTGATCCTGTCTAGTGAGCCAACAATGATAAACAAAGCTACCGCAATCGGCCATCTTGGTAATAGTGACCATGTAATTATTGATTTTGAAGTTCAAGTAGTGACTGTAAATTCATCACCAGCTGGCTATGCTCCTGATCTATGCAAAGCTGACTTTCCCAAATTGTCTTCAAAGTTAGCTGATATTGACTGGCACAATAATCTTGACGGAAAAACAGCAAACGACATATGGAAATTTGTTAGAGACACTGTAAACGCTGTTTCTTCTCAATGTATTCCAATGAAGCGGCTCAAGAACAGATCTAAACCTAAGTGGATGACGAGTCATGTGCTGCATCAGGTGAGGAAGAAAAGGAAGCTTTGGCGTATCTATACCGAGAGCAGAAGTCTACAAGACTATCAACGATATAAACTGCAACAGAGCTACGTCATCTCAGAGATTAGGAAAGCCAAAAAAATGTATGAAATTAACCTAGCAAAGCACATAAAGGATAATCCTAAGGCATTTTTTTGCGTATGCTCGTTCTAAGCAGAAAACAAACTTAAGGACTCAATAGGACCTCTGACCGACAGAAATGGAGCACTTATTGGTGAAAATGCTGACATGGCTGACATTCTAACCACTTCTTTGTGTCTGTTTTCACGAATGAAGATATGCTGAACTTACCACAACTAGTCATGACAAGTAGTCTATCCAAAGAAGAGGAGTTACACAGTGTGCAGATAAATAGAGAAGATGTGGTCAAGAAACTTACCAGTCTCTGTTCCTTCAAAGCACCTGGGCCTGACAGTATCCTAGCATGTGTTTTGAAAAATTGTGCTGAGCAGCTTGCTTTACCGTTAACCTTGCTTTTCAACGAATCTTTGAACTCAGGAAATGTCCCGGACGATTGGAGGGTAGCAAACGTTACTCCTATCTTCAAAAAAGGTCTAAAATGTGAGCCAGGAAATTATCGACCAATCAGCCTAACCAGCCTATGCGGAAAGATCTTGGAGTCCATCATCAGGGATCGGATAGTTACGCACTTGGAAAAACATAATCTTATTACTGACTCGCAACACGGTTTTTGCCACGGTAAATCTTGTATGACCAACTTGTTGGAGTTTCTCGACGAGATTACTCAGTTTATCGACGGAGGAGACCCGGTGGATGTCGTCTATCTGGATTTTGCCAAAGCATTTGACAAGGTACCACACCGTAGACTCTGCTATAAATTAGCAAATCATGGAATTCGCGGCAGTATCACTAACTGGATTGAGGCCTGGTTAAGTGACAGAAAACAGCGTGTTGTGATAAACGGCTCAGCATCTATATGGCAGTCTGTCTCTAGCGGTGTTCCTCAGGGTTCAGTCCTCGGCCCTGTCCTATTTCTAATTTACATAAATGACATCGAGGTGGGCATCAGTTCAGGAGTAAAGAAATTTGCAGATGACACTAAGCTATACAGAACTGTAAGCAAGAACGATGACATAAAGAGTTTGCAGCTAGATCTAGATAAGCTACACAAGTGGTCATGTGACTGGCAAATGAAATTCAATACTACCAAATGTAAAGTAATGCATCTCGGAAGTGGAAACACAAATCATATTTATAACATAAATGGTATTCCGTTGGAAAGCATAGATGAAGAGAAGGATCTCGGAGTTATCGTCCATAAAAGCCTGAAACCGTCACGGCAGTGTGTAGAAGCAGCTAAGAAGGCAAATAAAGTTCTGGGTATGATGAAGAGAACATGCAAATCTACAGACATTATTTTAAGACTGTATAAGCAACTAGTCAGACCAAGACTTGAGTATTCAGTTCAGGCATGGTCACCTTGGCTAGTTAAAGACAGTAGTATCCTTGAACAAGTTCAACGCCGGGCAACAAAAATGATTCCACAACTCCACAATATGTCATATGAGCAACGGTTGCAGGTCTTAAAATTAACAAGTCTTAAAAGTCGCAGAGAGAGAGGAGACATGATCGAGGTCTACAAAATAGTAAACCACATCGACTCCTGTAACATATCACTGATTTTAAACACATCGTCAAGGAGCAGAGGCCACGCGCACAAACTGATAAAACCAACCACTAGACTGGATATCAGGAAATTCTCATTTGCACCACGAATCGTCAACTTATGGAACAGCTTGCCAGATTGGGTGGTCAACGCAAACAGTGTTAACTCTTTCAAGAACATGTTTGACCGCTACATGCACGGAAAATCTTGACTTTCACCAGCTTTTACTATGCCACAACAGAGGGATGTTCCATTATCCAGCAGGATATCTATTCCCTTATCAAACTGAACTGAACTGAACTGAACTCTCTCTCTCTCTCTCTCTCTCTCTCTCTCTCTCTCTCTCTCTCTCTCTCTCTCTCTCTGAACTTGGCATCCTGTACATGTTAATGTCTTGCCACACCATTTCGGTTTGGGATAATTAAAGTCGGTAAAATAAATACACACTGTGTGTTTGGCTTACCTATTGACTACTAATTCACTTTGCAAAGCCCATTTTATCTCGGTAATAAGTCCTCGAATGTCATCAGGCAGAATCCAATGAGCATTTACAACAGTTGTCGATGCCTGGAAGTTGATATCATCTGAGCAGCCCTGCCGTCTATCGAAGTCATGGTGAATTCCACCCGAAATGCTACTAGTCGTGTTCTCGTCTTCTGAATCTGCAATTGGACAATAGGAGATGAATTTGCAATGTTACAGGCGGGTAGCAATTCCCTTTGGTCGGGGAGGGCTTTGCCAAACGATCAGAAATATCAAACAATCAATCGGTTCAGACTGTGTAGTTGTAGGTAAATTCACATCCCATGGCCATCCAAATGCTCTTTTATTTATAGTAATTGTAATTGTAATTTATTGCTCCAGAAAATCACGAACATCGTACATAGCAAAGGAGTAAAACTCAAAAAGTATTTCTGGTGAGGTCATGGAAATAGTTCTATTTGAACTAGTCAAGTCCATGACCCTAACAAATGTGATTTTACTATAGCGAGTTCAAGTGTAACCGTATGAGAAACCTTTAAACGAGCATAATAGTAGTTTACTAAATGTCAACTGCAAATTAAGAAGATTGCAATACTCAATAAAATAAAATACAATACACAGTAAATTACATGAGCAAGTACGCCTTTAAAGCAGCTGCAAATAATCTTCTATCTGAAATATTTTTGATATGATTTGGTAGGGAGTTCCAATGAAGTGTTGCAGCATATGTAAAGTTGTGTTTACTCTGTGTCAAATGAACTTTAGGAATAGAGAAATTGTCAAGAGAAGCGAAGCGGGTGGGATAATCATGGGGAATTGGATTTAGGTAATGGTGTATATCATGGGCAAAATGATCTTTACGCAGATCATATACAAACAAACATGTGTGAAGTTTACAGAGTTGATGAACATCTAAGATTCGAAGTTGTTGGAATAAAATGGCAGAGGGAGCGCGGAAGTCAGAAAATGTAATCAGACGGACAAGTTTCTTTTGTAACAAGAGTATTGGCTCTAGATACGAAGTAAATGTATTGCCCCATATTTCAATACAGTATGTAATATGTGGTAGAATAAGTGAATTATATAACAAAAGAAGGATATGTCTTGGTACATAATGCCTTAACTGAGAAATTAGACCAATTTTGGGGGCTACAGCCTTTACAACTTTTTGGACATGAGACTTCCATGTAAGGTTCTCATCAAGTGAAACCCCAAGGTAAATTGCTGACTGAACACTTTCTATGGGACATCCGTCAATTTCCACCCTGCCATGCACATTTACCTTTCTTCTCGATGTTTTAAAGATCATGAAGTTTGTCTTTTCAACACTGATAGTCAGCTTGTTAGCATGGCACCAATCACAGACATTTTGGAAGTCTGAATTTATGTGCGCTAGATTTTGTGCTGTCTATTCGTCTTCGGGTTATATGTATAAAAGTTATTATGTATTTAGTGTGCGACAAGCATTTGTTGCTTTCAATTTGCATATGTATCTGTAATTATAGCTTTGCAACAGTTTTGCCGTTTTAATGTTTCTCTACGGCTCACATTGTTTCCAGTGTGACAGTCACATATAAGCAATGAGCCACAAAAGTTTAAAAGCTTAAGCGTTTCAAAAATTAAGGCAATACCATACTAAGTATATGTTAACGGATCGGATAATATTTAAACTGAAACTGGTATCTTTTTTCAAAGGCACAGCTATCGATCTTTCTGACTTACAGCATGAAACATCAGATCGGTCATGTCAAAACGGAATTCATCAAAAGTTTGCAATTCTATCTCCATAGCATGTGTTTGCAATTAATACTTTGATAATTACCGACTGCTTATCTCAGGATGTTTAACAATAATAAAAGCTAGTTTGCTTTAAAAAAGCAAGAACAGTACAACACAAATTACTGTGTAGAACTGTGTAGGCTATATTTACCATGTACATCACAAGATAGACCGTCATAGACATGGACATCCAGCACAGAATCTCCATTTGATAGGACCATAACACCGTCAGAGCTGACATATACAGATCCCAGCTCGGTCTCCGCTTTAACAGTAACATAGTACATCTGTAATCAGTTGAACAGAAAATCGTAAAATTACGATTACAGAGTTCGAAAATCTGTTAAAATACATGTACATACACGTTGCAAGCTGATACAAATGAAAAATATCCCCATAGTATGACCCTTCCATCCCGGGGTTACGCACTTCAGATGAGTTTCCGTTACGAAGTTCTCTTAAGGTGGGTGTCGCATAATAAATTAGACTATTAAACTTGCCTCTAGTACGTAAAAGCACTCTTGAAAGGAATGGCGCAACTTCACATCTACAGTAAAAACTGTCCAATACAAAACAGCATCGTGACTTGAAAAGTTATTCAATTTAGAGTTGTATTTGGTTAGGTGTATGTAACATTGTGTCTGTGGACGGTGCACTAAAATAACTGTACAGTAAAGAGATTCAGTTGTACTGGGTTTCACAGGCGCTTGGGTTTGAAAAGTTTTACCGTGTATGACTTCTCAAAGATACAGTGAAATGACTCAAAGATTTGCTCTGTATATTTACAACATGGATCAAAACTCGGGGTTTTTTTAATTTCCGTGAGCGTGTGTGCAATGTTTTTGTTCGAGTACGTACTTGATTGGTGTTGAGTGTTAATCTGTTGAATGAATATCTCGATGCTGATGAACCAACGTCGGTGAAGTTGACGATGTCCTCTAAACCTGGTGCGCTACCAACGGCCACGCTGTAATTGATCTCCTGATACGGGTGTGAAAACCCTGTCCAGCGACAATGCAGATCTGTTGTACTCGTTTGGAAATCAACTTCTTCGGGATCCTGGAAAGAAAACGATGACGTAAACGAGTCGATTGCATCACGCATGCGTGTCAGATCATTAAGTATATATACAGATAACTGGATTGGAAAATGTATGTGTGCAATCACCTTAAACAATACCACATCAAGCAATACAAAGAGCCATACAGACGCACAACAACATAGTGAAAAAGAAGAGCTGTACAGGGGAGGTTTTGTGGTAAGAAAATTGTGAAATATATTGTCTCGTACAAGAGTAGGGTAAAATAGCATCCATTAGTAAATAATAAGATAAATACCTTGAATGAACTACCAGCTTCGTCCAGTGGAGCGATGTCATATACAACCCCTTCTCTCGGTAACAGAACAACATGTCTGTACGGAAGCGATGATGCAACCACGCTAAGGCCAGCTACATTGGTGACTTTGATTGAAATGTAATAGGTTTGTTTGCCGTGCAGATGCCAGTCTAACATATCCGTCGGTACAGCTACGCAACTTGGAGGGACTGTTATTTCACAAACGTCACTTTCGAGTGTTGACAGAGGTACGTATGGCATCGTAGACGAATCACCAGGTGCTTCACCTATGAGTAAGTTAATTTGAGTGAGAGTAAGGCAACTTTCATCAAATTTGTATACCATTGAATTTATTGCAGTGTCGTAATTGTGTGTGTAATTATGTGTGTATGTGTGTGTATGTATGTATGTATGTATGTATGTATGTATGTATGTATGTATGTATGTACGCGCCTGGTTAGCAGTTGGGGGACATTGTGTTTGAACTGGAGCTTTAAAGGGGGGACATTTTTCAAAAGGGGGGACATTTTACCGGTCCCCCAACTTTTATTCGCTTATTGTGATGAGAGTGGTCCCAAAAGCATTCTGGCCAAATTTTGGCCGGTCCCCACTTTTTAATGTGTATTCATACGAGTGTATCTTGTGTGTATCTCGAAACTTACACAAACCTTGATTTCTGAAAATTTTGAAATGTCGCCACCAAACTAGAGTAAGTGGAAGCCACAGCGCATGTGCAAGATGGTTAGATACATACAATGGAGTTTTGGCACAATTTTTGGGACCTGGGAGGATTCGTGGGAGAATGTTTCACTTAGTGTAGTAATTTAGGAACACAGCCCACCAGCTTTGTAACTTCAAGTAGGATTTTGATGATCATTTATTAAAATTTCATAGGTATAAGGCATTTCACTTCTGCCAAAAAGGCCAAGCAACATTCATTATATTTCCTTTTCGAGTTAAACATAGTTATACAGGGCCTGTCCAGCTAGCAGAAAACAAAAATCTTGACATTAATCCCAAACTGTATAAATTGCTACCTCAGGTGTTAGTCTTTACTATAAATTACCATTTATTTTATCTGAACCCTAAAATTAATTTTTTCAAAAATGTGTGATACAAGAATGATTCTAAAATAATTTGACAGTTTACAGCCAAATTTCTAGGTTTGGAACAGGAGTCTTGCCAGAGGAAGCACAGAAAAAAAATCTATAAAGCATTTATCTGCACATATGAACATAAATATCCATGGAGTGGTATCCTGTTTTATAATGAATTTATTATTTCATTCTCACATGTATAAATTGTGTCTTTACCTCCTTGGCTTATAATACTAACGAATACACACCACAAAACGGAGACATCTCTTAGATGTTGCAAGTACATTTGTGGGACCAAAATATGGTTTTTTTATTTGTTTACTCAAAATCAATGAGTTTGAAGCAGCATTGGATAAATAACAGGGATACTCTAGACATGAAAATGGAATGACACCAATTTGCATCACAAACCACTTTATTCTCCACACATTTTTGAACAATACTATGAATACACAACCGCAATGTGGGACCGAAAGTTTTGCCTCTTACTTTTTTGAGCACTCAACATACATCAATTTGCGAAGCTACAAGTTCACTGACGAAATTGTTTTTGTCTCGCATGTATTACCCCACTTGTAGATAATGCTATGCATACACAACACCAAACGGAAACATCTTTTATATCTTGCAAGTACATTTGTGGGACCAAAATCCTGGTCCTTCTTTTGTGTACACAACATGTTCACATTTTTAAAGTATATTTTTAGAAGAGACTTTGAGCAACTAGTCTTTTCTGAACTACAAACCACTTTATTCTCCACACATTTTTGAACAATACTATGAATACACAACCGCAATGTGGGACCGAAAGTTTTGTCTTCTTACTTTTTTGAGCACTCAACATATTTATCAATTTTCGAAGCTGCAAGTTCACTGACGAAATTGTTTTTTTCTCGCATGTATAAATGTGTTTCATTACCACACTTGTAGATAATACTACACACCACCAAACGGCGACATCATTTATATCTTGCAAGTACATTTGTGGGACCAAAATCCTGGTCCTTCTTTTGTGTACACAACATGTTCACATTTTTAAAGTATATTTGTAGAAGAGAATTTGAGCAACTAGTCTTTTCTGAACTACAAACCACTTTATTCTCCACACATTTTTGAACAATACTATGAATACACAACCGCAATGTGGGACCGAAAGTTTTGTCTTCTTACTTTTTTGAGTACTCAACATATTTATCAATTTTCGAAGCTGCAAGTTCACTGACGAAATTGTTTTTACTCGCGTGTATAAATGTGTTTCATTACCAAACTTGTAGATAATGTTATGTATACACAAAACCAAACAGCGACATCTTATATATCTTGCAAGTACATTTGTGGGACCAAAATCCTGGTCCTTCTTATGTGTAAAAAACATGTTCACATTTTAAGGTATATTTGTAGAAGAGAATTTGAGCAACTAGTCCTTTTCTGAACTACAAACCACTCTATTCTCCACACATTTTTGAACAATACTATGAATACAAAACCGCAATGTGGGACCGAAAGTTTTGTCTTCTTACTTTTTTGAGCACTCAACATATTTATCAATTTTCGAAGCTGCAAGTTCACTGACGAAATTGTTTTTACTCGCGTGTATAAATGTGTTTCATTACCACACTTGTAGATAATGCTATGCAAACAACACCAAACGGCGACATGTTTTATATCTTGCAAGTACATTTGTGGGACCAAAATCCTGGTCCTTCTTTTGTGTACACAACATGTTCACATTTTTAAAGTATATTTGTAGAAGAGAATTTGAGCAACTAGTCTTTTCTGAACTACAAACCACTTTATTCTCCACACATTTTTGAACAATACTATGAATACACAACCGCAATGTGGGACCGAAAGTTTTGTCTTCTTACTTTTTTGAGTACTCAACATATTTATCAATTTTCGAAGCTGCAAGTTCACTGACGAAATTGTTTTTACTCGCGTGTATAAATGTGTTTCATTACCACACTTGTAGATAATGCTATGTATACACACCACCAAACAGCGACATCTTATATATCTTGCAAGTACATTTGTGGGACCAAAATCCTGGTCCTTCTTTTGTGTACACAACATGTTCACATTTTTAAAGTATATTTGTAGGAGAGAATTTGAGCAACTAGTCTTTTCTGAACTACAAACCACTTTATTCTCAACATATTTTTGAACAATACTATGAATACACAACCGCAATGTGGGACCGAAAGTTTTGTCTTCTTACTTTTTTGAGTACTCAACATATTTATCAATTTTCGAAGCTGCAAGTTCACTGACGAAATTGTTTTTACTCGCGTGTATAAATGTGTTTCACTACCAAACTTGTAGATAATGCTATGTATACACACCACCAAACAGCGACATCTTATATATCTTGCAAGTACATTGTGGGACCAAAATCCTGGTCCTTCTTTTGTGTACAAAACATGTTCACATTTTAAGGTATATTTGTAGAAGAGAATTTGAGCAACTAGTCCTTTTCTGAACTACAAACCACTTTATTCTCCACACATTTTTGAACAATACTATGAATACACAACCGCAATGTGGGACCGAAAGTTTTGTCTTCTTACTTTTTGAGCACTCAACATATTTATCAATTTTCGAAGCTGCAAGTTCACTGACGAAATTGTTTTAACTCGCGTGTATAAATGTGTTTCATTACCACACTTGTAGATAATGCTATGTATACACACCACCAAACAGCGACATCTTTTATATCTTGCAAGTACATTTGTGGGACCAAAATCCTGGTCCTTCTTTTGTGTACACAACATGTTCACATTTTTAAGGTATATTTGTAGAAGAGAATTTGAGCAACTAGTCTTTTCTGAACTACAAACCACTTTATTCTCCACACATTTTTGAACAATACTATGAATACACAACCGCAATGTGGGACCGAAAGTTTTGTCTTCTTACTTCTTTGAGTACTCAACATATTTATCAATTTTCGAAGCTGCAAGTTCACTGCCGAAATTGTTTTACTCGCGTGTATAAATGTGTTTCACTACCACACTTGTAGATAATGCTATGTATACACACCACCAAACAGCGACATCTTTTATATCTTGCAAGTACATTTGTGGGACCAAAATCCTGGTCCTTCTTTTGTGTACACAACATGTTCACATTTCTAAGGTATATTTGTAGAAGAGAATTTGAGCAACTAGTCTTTTCTGAACTACAAACCACTTTATTCTCCACACATTTTTGAACAATACTATGAATACAAAACCGCAATGTGGGACCGAAAGTTTTGTCTTCTTACTTTTTTGAGCACTCAACATATTTATCAATTTTCGAAGCTGCAAGTTCACTGACGAAATTGTTTTTACTCGCGTGTATAAATGTGTTTCATTACCACACTTGTAGATAATGCTATGCAAACAACACCAAACGGCGACATGTTTTATATCTTGCAAGTACATTTGTGGGACCAAAATCCTGGTCCTTCTTTTGTGTACACAACATGTTCACATTTTTAAAGTATATTTGTAGAAGAGAATTTGAGCAACTAGTCTTTTCTGAACTACAAACCACTTTATTCTCCACACATTTTTGAACAATACTATGAATACACAACCGCAATGTGGGACCGAAAGTTTTGTCTTCTTACTTTTTTGAGCACTCAACATATTTATCAATTTTCGAAGCTGCAAGTTCACTGACGAAATTGTTTTTTTCTCGCATGTATAAATGTGTTTCATTACCACACTTGTAGATAATGCTATGTATACACACCACCAAACAGCGACATCTTATATATCTTGCAAGTACATTTGTGGGACCAAAATCCTGGTCCTTCTTTTGTGTACACAACATGTTCACATTTTTAAGGTATATTTGTAGAAGAGAATTTGAGCAACTAGTCCTTTTCTGAACTACAAACCACTTTATTCTCCACACATTTTTGAACAATACTATGAATACACAACCGCAATGTGGGACCGAAAGTTTTGTCTTCTTACTTTTTTGAGCACTCAACATATTTATCAATTTTCGAAGCTGCAAGTTCACTGACGAAATTGTTTTTTTCTCGCATGTATAAATGTGTTTCATTACCACACTTGTAGATAATGCTATGTATACACACCACCAAACAGCGACATCTTTTATATCTTGCAAGTACATTTGTGGGACCAAAATACCGGTCCTTCTTTTGTGTACACAACATGTTCACATTTTTAAAGTATATTTGTAGGAAAGAATTTGAGCAACTAGTCTTTTCTGAACTACAAACCACTTTATTCTCCACACATTTTTGAACAATACTATGAATACACAACCGCAATGTGGGACCGAAAGTTTTGTCTTCTTACTTTTTTGAGCACTCAACATATTTATCAATTTTCGAAGCTGCAAGTTCACTGACGAAATTGTTTTTACTCGCATGTATAAATGTGTTTCATTACCACACTTGTAGATAATGCTATGCAAACACAACACCAAACGGCGACATGTTTTATATCTTGCAAGTACATTTGTGGGACCAAAATCCTGGTCCTTCTTTTGTGTACACAACATGTTCACATTTTTAAAGTATATTTGTGGAAGAGAATTTGAGCAACTAGTCTTTTCTGAACTACAAACCACTTTATTCTCCACATATTTTTGAACAATACTATGAATACACAGTCGCAATGTGGGACCAAAAGTTTTGTCTGATTACTTTTTTGAGTACTCAACATATTTATCAATTTTCGAAGCTGCAAGTTCACTGACGAAATTGTTTTTACTCCCGTGTATAAATGTGTTTCATTACCACACTTGTAGATAATGCTATGTAAACACAACACCAAACGGCGACATGTTTTATATCTTGCAAGTACATTTGTGGGACCAAAATACCTGTCCTTCTTTTGTGTACACAAGATGTTCACATTTTAAGGTATATTTGTGGAAGAGAATTTGAGCAACTAGTCCTTTTCTGAACTACAAACCACTTCATTCTCCACACAGTTTTGAACAATACTATGAATACACAACCGCAATGTGGGACCGAAAGTTTTGTCTTCTTACTTTTTTGAGCACTCACATATTTATCAATTTTCGAAGCTGCAAGTTCACTGACGAAATTGTTTTTACTCCCATGTATAAATGTGTTTCATTACCACACTTGTAGATAATGCTATGCAAACACAACACCAAACGGCGACATGTTTTATATCTTGCAAGTACATTTGTGGGACCAAAATCCTGGTCCTTCTTTTGTGTACACAACATGTTCACATTTTTAAAGCATATTTGTGAAAGAGAATTAGCAACTAGTCTTTTCTGAACTACAAACCACTTTATTCTCCACACATTTTTGAACAATACTATGAATACACAACCGCAATGTGGGACCGAAAGTTTTGTCTTCTTACTTTTTTGAGCACTCAACATATTTATCAATTTTCGAAGCTGCAAGTTCACTGACGAAATTGTTTTTACTCCCGTGTATAAATGTGTTTCATTACCACACTTGTAGATAATGCTATGTAAACACAACACCAAACGGCGACATGTTTTATATCTTGCAAGTACATTTGTGGGACCAAAATACCGGTCCTTCTTTTGTGTACACAACATGTTCACATTTTTAAGGTATATTTGTAGAAGAGAATTTGAGCAACTAGTCTTTTCTGAACTACAAACCACTTTATTCTCCACACATTTTTGAACAATACTATGAATACACAACCGCAATGTGGGACCGAAAGTTTTGTCTTCTTACTTTTTTGAGCACTCAACATATTTATCAATTTTCGAAGCTGCAAGTTCACTGACGAAATTGTTTTTACTCCCGTGTATAAATGTGTTTCATTACCACACTTGTAGATAATGCTATGCAAACACAACACCAAACGGCGACATGTTTTATATCTTGCAAGTACATTTGTGGGACCAAAATCCTGGTCCTTCTTTTGTGTACACAACATGTTCACATTTTTAAAGTATATTTGTAGAAGAGAATTTGAGCAACTAGTCTTTTCTGAACTACAAACCACTTTATTCTCCACACATTTTTGAACAATACTATGAATACACAACCGCAATGTGGGACCGAAAGTTTTGTCTTCTTACTTTTTTGAGCACTCAACATATTTATCAATTTTCGAAGCTGCAAGTTCACTGACGAAATTGTTTTTACTCGCATGTATAAATGTGTTTCATTACCACACTTGTAGATAATGCTATGTATACACAACACCAAACGGAGACATCTTTTATATCTTGCAAGTACATTTGTGGGACCAAAATCCTGGTCCTTCTTTTGTGTACTCAACATGTTCGCATTTTTTAAGTAAATCTGTAGAAGAAAATTTGAGCAGCTAGTCTTTTATTACTACGTCGTATACTCACACTTCAGCACATAGGATGGACAATTTCATTTGTACCTTCATAAAAAATGAGGCGCTATAGAGAGTACTCTACTTTTGTGGCGTAGCTGATATCAACAATGATGTATCTGAAATGCGACATGCAAAGGCGTATTGAAAATAGGACAATTATCAAAATGGTAGTGTTTAAATGTATCGTCGTTTTTCTCTGAATTTTTTTTGATTGTGTTCTCTTTCTAGTGTACTGGACATATATTTGCTTAGAATCTGTAACTTAGGCCGAAAAGGAGGACAACCTCAAATAATATGTAATATTATAGATGTGCCATTTGACGGACTTATATCGTTATCCCAATCTTCTAAGGACACTCTCCATTATGAATTAAAAATATGATCATACTTTTATATTGAATTTTGTTAAGTTTTTTTCATTGTGAAAAGTAATGATTCATTTTTATTATTTACTTGTAATGATCTCTCGCGGACGATTTTAAAGGAATGCATTGTATGTCAAAAAAACTAATATTTCTTATATTACTGAGTTTTAAATGAGCATATAGTTCAGAAAGATATTTATTGTCTTTGCTGTCAACTGCAATCCAAGTGAATTTGCTGTAGTCCTATACTATTTTGAGCAGCATTCAATAAATCACAGGGATATACTAAATATGAAAATGAAATGACAACTAATTTATTTATTCAGTTTCACTAAAACCATTTTATTCTCCATACATTTCTGGACAATACTATGAATACATAACAGCAAAATGGGACCGAAAATTTGGTCCTCTTTTTGTTCACCTAAACAATTCAAATTTGCTAACCAGCACCTACTCTAACGAAATTGTTTCATTCTCCGTTGTATGAATGTGTATTATTACCTCTATGGCAGACAATGCTACAAATACACACCAACAAATGGAGACATATTTTAGATGTTGCAAGTACATTTGTGGGACAAACATCCAGATTATTCTTCTGTTGCTCAAGATATTTAATTTCTTGAAGTAGTGGATTGCTGTGAGTTCGGAGCAGCATTTGAGAAATCACAGGTATATACCGTACTGTGCATGAAAATTGGATGTCAACCAAGTGGCATATACAGTTACACTACAAGCCATTTTATTCTCCCAAATTGTTTTGAACAATACCATGAATACACAGCCGCAAAATGGGACCGAAAATTTGGTCCTCTTTTTGTTCACTCAGCCTATTCAAATTTGCAAAGTGGCACCTGAATTATTTTATTCTCGTTTATATGACGTATGAACGTGTTTCATAACCTACCTTGAAGACAATTCTACGAATACACACCTCTAAATAGAGTTATCTTTTAGATGTTGCGAGTACATTTGTGGGACCAAAATCTGGGTTGTTCTTTTGTGTACTCAATATATTCACTTTTTTGAAGTAGTGGATTGATGCAAGTTTGGAGCAACATCGGTGAAATCCCAGGGATATACTAGACATAAAAATGTAATGACACAAAATGGTACATAAAGTTTCGCTACAAACTGTTTTATTCTTACATATTTTGGAGCAATACTATAAATACACTCCCATAAAGTGGGACCGAAAATTTTGTCCTCTTATTTTTTGAGCACTCAACATATATCAATTTTCGAAGCTACAAGTTCACTGACGAAATCGTTTTTTCTCGCATGTATAAATGTGTTTCATTACCACACTTGTAGATAATGCTATGCATACACACCACCAAACGGCGACATCTTTTATATCTTGCAAGTACATTTGTGGGACCAAAATCCTGGTCCTTCTTTTGTGTACACAACATGTTCACATTTTAAAAGTATATTTGTAGGAGAGAATTTGAGCAACTAGTCTTTTCTGAACTACAAACCACTTTATTCTCCACACATTTTTGAAAAATACTATGAATACACAACCGCAATGTGGGACCAAAAATTTTCTCTTCTTACTTGTTTGAGCACTCAACATATTTATCAATTTTCGAAGCTGCAAGTTCGCTGACGAAATTTGAGCTTTCATTTTTCTTACAACACGTTATACTTACATTTCAACATGTATGATTGACAATTTCATTTGTGCCTTCTTTAAGTGAGGAACTGTTACAGTAGCATATATTTACTGAATGTAATAAAATCATAAGTGTTTATTTCATGAACAAAAACAATTTTAGAACAATATAGGGATTTGAAAATACTAACAAATGGAAGGGAGTTGTTTTTATAAATAAGGGTGGTGAATTTCCCTTGTCTACTTTTTTGCGAATAACTGCAGATACGACTCCTTTTCCTACATGTGTGAGTTTGTTGGTGTGTTTCTGTTGAATACTGTGTAGGCCCTAAATGGGGACAATTCTTTGAATACACATCTACTTAGTTGGACCATAATCCTCGTCCCTCTATCATGAATACACAACCCAAAAATGGGACCGAATAATTGGCTCTCTTTTTGTTCACTCAACCTATTCAAATTTGCAAAGCGGCAACTACTCTAACGGAATTGTTTTATTCTCGCTTGAATGAATGTGTTTCATTACCTACCTTAAACACAAATGTACGAATACACACCACGAAATGGAGATTTAGATGTTGCCAGTACATTTGTGGGACCAAAATCCGGGTCGTTTTTGTGTACTCAATATCTTCATATTTCCGAAGTAGTGGATTGCTTTCAGTTTGGAGCAGCATTGGAGAATTTACTGGGATAAAAATTGAATGACGTCACAGTGGTATGTACATTTTCACTACAAATCATTTGAGCAGCATGTAACTCTTTTGACTGATATGTTTACACTTTTGTTTAATTTATACTATAGACTTACCAAATGTTATTCAGGACAAAAGGATTCTTTTACTTAAATATATAGTAGCTGATTTTATGTGTAACGTGACAGACTTGGGCATACTAAAATGGGAGACCTGTCAAAACTGGCAGTGATCCAGTTTTATTGATGTTTTCCTGATTAATTTGCATGATTGTGTTCACGTCCTAGTGTTTCCCCGGCGGACAGTGTATAAATACAAATATAACATGTCAGTGGAGGCATGTTTTGGACGAACATCATAAATGCGTCTTTTATGGACCCCCTTTGACATTAATCTAAAACAAAATAGATTCTACCACTTTATTCAAATCTGTGAAGTTTATTTCATTCTAAAAAGGGAGGGCTTAAGCTTATGTCACGAGTTTCGGAAAAAAAGACGAAAAGTCACGAGTTTCGGAAAACAAGACGAAAAGTAACCAAACGACGTTTCGAGATTACTAAGGTCAAGAAATCGACTGCCGAGTATTTAGCTGCATTTCTCTTCTCTGATGTATGTAACGACGACGCATATAGCTAGTAACATTTATTCTGACGACCAAATTGATATGTGGTTAGAAGTTAGGCCGGTTCTTCCATACTGCGAGTAGTTGTTCTGAAACCACTAAGACCGATATCACATTTTTTTAAATGGGTCTTTATAATCATGCAAATTTTCTTCCGAAATGCTTACACTTTATATATAAAAATCTTTTGAACAAATGTATATTTTCATTTCAATTAAAAACACATTTTCTCTGAAAAAAACACTGTTGGACCATTTTTCATAAAAACAATTGTGTGCTTCGGGTTAACAGTTAAAGCCCGAGCGTGTATCTTATAAGTTAGGCCTAATCAATCCTTTTGACTTCAAAATCATGCTTACTATATTATTACGAAGGCAAATGTAGCAGAGGGTAGTATACCATTCAGCCTTCAAGTTTGTGGACGGATAATCCCACAATGCAACAGAGTTTTTTGGTTTTTTTGTCCGACAAAGCATGACGATTTTGGGACGACGTCAATAGTTCAATGTCTGATAAAAATACTTAGGCTAATTCTTTAGGTTTTGCTTCAAACTCACACCACCCCTTAGACTTAATTGTTGAATATTGATCAGCCCTTAACCATTATTTCCTTACTGTGACAACTCCCTTCGTAATTAAAACATAATCAGGATTGAAAACTTAAAACACCATCACTTTATGATATATCTTCAGGACCTCGTTCCCGACCTCATTTCTGAGTTTAAGCTTACTCCAGGTCTCGGTTGATTTTTCCGCAATTGCAACAAAATATGTTGTCAACTAACTCAAACTCTTATATCGTTTTTGTCTACTGAAAAACTTTTGGGGGGTTAAACCCCCATCCCCAAACTTAAAAAATTAAGATTTTGATCAGACATAGATTTTTTGACATGGTCCCTCAGGAAATGAAGCTGAAGTTACTGAGCATATATTGTTTTGAGTGATCGACAAGTTTAAATTTTCCCATGAGTCATTGCGTGTTATTTACGCGACAATTTTTCGAACATATCGTCTTCATGACAAATTAGTTAGATGATTTTAGATGAGAGGACAAAGTTACCGAAGTTTGACATGGGGAAAATCGAATTTACACGTTATTGAAATGTGCTATTCTAAGTGAAACAAGCAAACCATCTTGATATCGTCGACGCGACCAGCTGATGATGTAGTTTGGCGTTATATTCGGATTTGGTTTCAAATTCACAAAGTAATAATTAATCATTTTCTCACTTCGCTTCCATTTAGACATTACAAGCTTTGACTAATCCTTAGATCTTCAAGAAATCAAATGCACGTTGAATATTTCTATCGACGGATGAATAGAAAAGTGAGGAATTATCACTTATTTGCGGGATCCAGACGGTTTGAAATCCTTGATGACAAGCCGTGCAAAATCGTCAGCGTCACCGCGGCGGCAGCAGTGCCTCAAGACTCGTGCTGATAGCACATCGCATCTTTGGGATCGTGGTAAGTTTTTATTTTTGTAGGATTTTCTGAATGATGTTTTTAAAGTTGAATGTACTAGCAAGCTTGTGAAGTGTTCAAACAATTGCGCCAAAACTACTCCATGGTCCCTTGTTGTCTGATATTACGGTTATCGACGCCATATTGGACAGGGGCAAATGGCCGTCAAAGTCATTGAATGGCGGTGCGCTTTTTGTTATTCTTGAAAACGAAAACGCGGGAGTACTTCTCGTCTCTCTTCCGGTGTTTTCACGACTTTCTCGATAAATACAGTACAGTCCCCGCAGAACCTGTCATTGTGCTGGCATTTTGCGAGCGAGCAAAATGCCAACACTCGTAGCGCATTATGCCAGCATTTTAGGAGCACTGTGCGAGCACTGAACAAAATGTGCCCGCACAGTGTGGGTGATTGAACTAAAAAAACGTGCGCTCAGAGGTAGTTGTCGGTGACAACATTGCTGCACTTGCCTAACTGAAATAGCGGTGGCTGGGAGTAAATGAATAATCTTGAGTCCTAAACCAGCTCCCAACTCTCTTTGTCTGCCAAAGGCAACTCTAAAATTTTAGTGGTAGACAGGTCACAGTAAGACATTATCACATGCGTACAGTATGCGTAGAGCTCCGAAAAAATCTACCTCAAACCACCGTGGGTGGAGGGACGGTGCTCAAACTCTGCTTGACCTCGACACTAGACCTCTCACGGATCGTGGTTTAAGGTTGGAACACGGACGTGTAGACGGTGGTTGGATGTGCTTTATAGATGTGAAAAATTGCAACAAGTGAACATTATTGTGGCCATTTACAATGAATAAAGTTCATGACACCGTATTAGTAATATCACAGGCACAGACGATATTGTTATGAAATATTCCAGGGGAAATCCCTGAATGAATTTGTCGGTCATTTGCCGTAGAGTAGACATCGTACATGAGCTACAGCATGATTTTTCGTGCTAATTCTGCCGTGTTTGTCGCTAAAAAAATCGGACTGAAGTTTCGAAGGTGTTTTAATTGTTACTGTCGTACTCTTCCGGTAGTTTTGATTGACTTTGTGCCTATCGTGCTGTACGGTACAGGTTACAGGTAGGTAAAAAACATGCGTTTCTCTGAGATGTACTCAGCTTCTGTAGCTACTATGGTACATGTACAATACATATGGAGGCACACGGACGCGAGTCAGCATAGGTTTTAGGAAATCGTATAAATAAGAGTGTTGTTTAGAAAAAAGACGTAAATGTCACAAGTTTGATTACTTCATAATTGTTCATAACTGAGGGACAGCCAAAGCTCTCTTTTGTAGAATAGTTCGCCAGCTGACAAATGATCAAGTACGATTTTCAAGGACTACCATTTCAAATTCAAGGCCAAGTGTTATATTCACACTAGCGCTTTGCTCAACTATATTTTTATTTGAAAGTTCATTCTGTTCAAATTTGAATTGTGATTTGTTGAAAGGTACAGGGATTATAAAATTCAAGTTCAACAACATCCTTAAAATTGCTTCATACTATAAATAAAGATCCTCTTTGTAATTTGGAGTGATAATACTTAGTTAAAAATTTGAGCATTGACAAAAGGCCCATGGAATTTTCATTTCCAATACAATTCAAATGCAGTACATACATGTAATCATTTTATTGGTAAAAGTGCACATTTTGAAGGGATGTGTTGAATAATGATCGTAATAAATCCCTAATTAATTATTCATAAATTTTAAAACGGTCTAATTTCATTAAGAATCATCGTAGAAGCAAATTTTTTTCACGAAAATGAAGGCTGTGAATGCAGGACTCAATTCTCTTTGAATGAAAAAATGTGTAAACCAAGTTAAGTGATTAGTTTATCTTAATGCAGGGCCTATCTGTATAGTATTCAACCTGGCCAATCAGAGAGCTTGTTTCATGTAGTGGAATTGTTTTTGGCCGCCATCTTGTTTTCTAGACAGACGATGCAGTGGCAGTGTTAAGTAAGCACTGAAACATTTCTGTGATCGATTCACTTGTTTAAATCCCAATGCCAAGTAAAGCAAGAGCTGATAGGCGAAGGAAAAGACATTTCTATGGAAATAAGTGGACAAAACTTCAAGAAAAAGAAAATTCAGCGAAGGACATCGATCAGGCTGACAACAGCAAATCCAAGGCAAGTCCCAAACAGACCATAAGTGCAACACGGCTGGTAAGCAACAGTGCCCAAACTGATCCACCACAGCCATCGTCATCAGCGACCAAGGTACATGTAACTGTTACTGCTGAGCAAAATACATTTGATCCGGATGAGGAACGTACAGGGTTTCAATTTATTGACATTGAACTCCTAATTGACTTTGTCGGGCAATTTAGATGTCCAGCGTGCAATGCAGCAAATTTTGGACTTGATGGCGAGTTCATCCCTGCCAACTGAGACATTCGAGAGATTCGCACTGGACTAGTTTCATCCATTAGTTTTGTCTGTCTGCAGTGTCAGACATCAGCAATTTTTGAAACTTCAAAACCATGCGGACAGTGCTATGAAGTAAATCGCCGATTTTCACTCGCTATTACAAGCATTGGAGGTCATTGTGGAAAAGGCAAACGTTTTCTGGCAAACATGAACATGCCGCCCCCACCACAATGTGAGACAGCTTGGAATCGGCAAATAAAGAAAATAGGTAAAGCAACAAAATCTGTAGCAGAAAAAAGCATGCAGACTGCAGCAGTCGAGGCCTGTGAATTTTACAACACAAAACAACATCTTTCTGAAGGGGACACTGTTGATGTAACTGTTTCCTGTGATGGAACATGGCAACGGAGAGTCTTCAGTAGCAAGAACGGTGTTGCAACTTGCCTAAGTGTTGCTGGCTAAGGCAGCAAAGTAATCGATACAGAGGTGAAAACTAATTACTGCAATGCATGTTCAAATCAAAAATCCAACTTGATGATAGATATTTTGCAGAGTGGCAACAAAACCACATCAACAACGGACAATGTAGCAAAAACCATGATGGTTCAGCTGCACATGGTTCTATGGAACCTGAAGGTTATGAAAGCCATCTTTCATCGATCATTTCACAGAAAGATGCGGTACACTGGTTACCTTGGAGATGGTGACAGCAAATCCTATGCAGCTGTCAACGCAGAAAAACCATACATGTATGGCCCAGATGTGGAAATAAAGAAATTAGAATGCTGTCGACATGTACAGAAACGAATGGGACGGAGATTGATTGACAAAGTGTCTAGTCTAAAGAACAGTACATACACTGAGAATGGAAAGACATATAAGGGCAAAAAGAGACTTACACAGAAAGCTATCAATAAGATTCAGGGTCACTATAATGCTGCCATTCGTAACAACCCAGGAAATATAAATGCCATGAAAAAAGATATCTTGGCGATTTACAAACATAGAAATAGAGACCATGGAGATTGTGGGCTTTGGTGTCCTTCACGAAGGGGAGGGGATGCAAACAAAAATGCATTTCGCAAATTTGTCTGTGAGGATTAAGCAATAAAACCTATGTTTACAGAACTTTCAAAAACAGAACTTCTTCAAAAATGTGTTCATGGTGGCACTCAGAATACTAATGAATCATATACAGTCTAATTTGGGAGAGGTGTCCCAAAGAAACTTTTGTTGGAAGACACAGACTAGAATTGTCTGTTGCTGATGCCACTATTGTCTATAATGATGGTGAGCAAGGGCGGCTTCTAATTTTTCCAAGATTGGGCTTCCCTTCAGGGTACTACCGTGACATAGCTCTGTCACAGCTTGATAGAAATATCAAGATATGAGGGGGTACATTGGGGGAGAGTTGAAACCATTGCTGCTAGACATAGGAGAGCAAACATTGCGGCTGAGCAACGCCATGATGCAGATTACATGGCTGGCGCTTTCTAAATTTGCATGCACTGTGGATGGATGTATCACAGGTCTGTCACACTATTGTTTTATTTGTGGAAATGGAATTAAATTTGATAATGGTATGCTCAGAACTCTGTCATTTCAACTTTATTAGACTTTCAGTGAAAATAAGCAGAGCAGTAATATTACATTGATCATTGGTAGTGTCAGAACAGCTATGGTAATTAGCATCCTAGCAGTGTTCCCTGTCATATTATCATATTATTGAGTAATTAGCAAGACACTTTTATGTTACATGTAGGGATAAATTTGATGTTGCCACCTCTACAATACCAGTGTGATATTTCTAAGGGGACAACACTGTTTCAACATAAACATGTCTTGCTTATTACACAACGATCTTAGTCTACATGTATGCCACAGTATGACATTGCTGTGTATGGCACCAGCATGTTAGCTCTCCCAGTAACAAATACAGTAAATTATAAACATACACAATAAAAACAGAACTAATCTTGTCTTCATATTGTTTAATGACACTGTCTGCTACTTTAGTCATTTTGTTTACCAAAACATTTACCGAAAAAAACAGTACGGGTTAAAATGAGCAATTTGTAGGCTTCTGACGACAACATTTTACATGTGCATTTTATAACCTCATTTTCTCAGAAACGTGATTTCTGATATCCGGTGTTTGGACTTGGCAAGATAGCTTTTGATATAGCTGAATATATGCAGATGAAATTTTCACCAGATGTCTATGGCATGGTGGCCATCAAAATAGACTATTATTGTGTAAAATGATTGCGTACTCTTGATGTGGTATCAAAATATTGAAACACATTAATGTTATTTTTTGTACATTTTTATGTATAATTTCAAATATTTTTCTGAGTAATAGAGGTACAATCAAGCCTGTAGTCTGTTTTGTACAGGGGAGCAACATGAAACTGTGTACAAAATTTCAGGGCGATTGGATAACCCACTTTTGAGATATTATGCCGAAATCATTTTCAAGTTTTTGATTCGTTGGCCATATTGATCACATGACCAATATGCAAATGAGCAAGATACTGAAATTTTTTCCAGTTGATTTTAAACAACCAGAGATTGCATTCACAAATATATCTTGCTTTTTATTCAGCTAAAGTCAGGTTCTCATCTTTAGTGAATTTCAAATTTCTAGAATGTTGATAATTTTTACATTTATGAAATATCAAAATTTATGCGAAATTTTCAGAAAGCCAGTATTCTAATGGGCAAATTTTTTACTTACCTTTACAGAGAGATGTATCTGTATATATTTGTTTGTTGAACTTGCATGAAATACACAAGACTATTCAAAAACTGTCAAAAATGTGCTTTTTACTGATATATTACATAACATGCAAATTGAACTAATTTGCATATGCAAATGAGGACAATATGAAAAATGTGAAATGCAAATTTTCATTTCATGGAATATCAGGTACAATGTCTGAAAATTTTGGGTAACTTGAGTCAATTTTACAGAAATGAGTACTGACTTCCTTGTGAATCAAAATGCCCCAAAATGTAGGGTGTAGCCATGCCTTATATGTTGGATCGTATCTCTGTTTCTCAGCAGTAATCTATTTTTTTTCAGGGCTACATGTACTTAGGATTTCGATATTCACTCACAGTTTAGTCATATTCGGCCAGATATTTTATCCACCTTTATACCAGCACTGTAAATTTGATGATAAAACAGCTTTTCTGGGGCCTGGAACTTTCGGTTTTTTTGAAAAGCTATATCAAATTTATTTAAACTAAGGAAATCTGCAATATAGTATTTTTAAGCAATTTTTATCCTTTTGTTGAACAAATCTTTGAAAGTGCTGGATAATTGCTAAATCCCAGACTGTCCTTATCCTAACTTCAGCTGATAGGATTGAATCTAAATTTTGTGCATTCACTCTGTTGAAATTGTACCTAAAATTCTACTCGCATATCATTGATGAATTCATATATTTGATGAAGTAATCTTTGAACAGTACTTTCTCAAATATAAAGTTATCTTCCATTGTATTACATCATCACAGTGGTACTCTCTGACAGCATCCAAAATGACAAATTATCTTAGCACATAATACAGGCAGCTGGCTGTATTAGAGCAAGATTGCAGAGTGGGGCGGGTTTTGGAGGGGGTGTCCCCTCCCATGGTCAGAACATTTTTGGAAATATAGATGTAAAAACAATGAATTTGGTGCTATCTTGAGTCTTTTTAGTGTTAAGTTCTGAAGGTAGCCACATGGGCTGTATTTACAAGCCAAATTAGCTGGATATTTCAAATGGCTTTTGTGGGAAGGAAAACTTATTGAGGACTAGAACAGAAATCTTCCCCATATTAGTTGTGTAGATATTTTTGTAAAACGGGAAACACGGAACACAATCTTACTGAACATATTCGCCCGACAGAACTCTGAAAAATCTGCTATTCTGAAAAACTGTGCGCCCGGAGGGCATGCCGAAATACAGTTATGAACCTATACAGGTGCCATTGCAACGGACAATCAGAAATGGGTCGTGTGTCATCATGTGACGTCAAAATCATGATCACATGACGATGGTGTATCGCAACTTTTCTCTTTTGGAGTCCTTTGACATGCAAACAGCCCACTTTATTGCTTTCGCCAAAATGTAACGCCAGGTACTAGACGGTATGTGAGAGAGAGCGCGTAGCAGGAGCGTCGTACCGGTTTTGGGCTAGGCTAGTATATTTTGTGCTTACTCTAAATGGCATGATGAAATGCCCAGTTTTTAGCTTATCAATGCAGATTATAAATGTAAGGTAGTAATTGTTAGTCTTTGAAAATTGAATTAAAGTCAGACTAGACTTCACTGATAATGGATTTAAAATTTCAGCATGACATCAGGAGTGTAACAATGGTTTGTTGCTGGAAAAAAAAATGTATAATAAATTTTAAGCAAGAATGGCCAACCAAGGCATCAACAATTATGGTAACTTCCATGATTGCAAAGTTTTGACTTAATTTTCTTTTATTTTTACAGAGACAATTGCAACAATGAGAAGGCAGCGGGAGACCCCCCTCATCACTGCAGAAAGGTATATAAAATTAAAGAGGGACCGTGTTGACTGGTTTGACATGAAACAAACGGAAAATAAAGGTACATGTAAGCTTCATATTACTTGTGGAGATTTTGTAAAGGTTTGTGTTTTCAGATTACACAAACTGTCAGTTTGGTACATGTAGGTGATTTCTTTATGACACAATCGTTTATTCAACTTACAATATAATACACCTTCCAAAGTTGCAGTCTGAACTTGGTTTACAAGTCCTAAATTTCAGATTAGTAAATTCAAACAGATAAATGAGCATATTATGTACGCCAGATTCCTTGTGTTGTTTTTGTCACTGTCATACGCGTACATGGACAGTGTTCAAAATAAAATGGTAAAATATCCAGTGCTTGTAAATGCGTGCACAGTTTATTCAGTGAGTGTTTACGCAGCAGTCGTCGAATCGACTAGGCTTTGCCACAACGTAACAACTGTATAAACACCCCATCAACAGTCCATACAAAAATTTTGTGCTGAATCGAGTAAGATAACAATTGGCTTGAGGTAGGAAAGGTCAGTCTACCATCCGTCAAAGTTGTTGATCTGAAAAATCTTCACTGTGCACCAACTACCGGTACATGAGTGGCTGTTATAGTTGTACACGTAGTTCCATGGGCTTTCCATTGTCCCTTATTACGAGCTATGTTCAAAGTGCGTCAAGCTACGAATATTTTCCTGTATGGAGTTACAGACATCGGTGAAGTACCGGGTACATTGATTTTGTTCAAAACCACTGCATGTTTGTTCCTTGTGTTGTTTTTTGTGTCCCTAACGTCGACTGGCTCTATATGTGTGTAAACATAGATACATTCATAGTTTATTCCGCCTCTGATACACACTGTTTTACATGTGCCACTCCTTTAAAAATTGTGATAAAAATAAAAATACTTGGGATTGTATCTCAGCATCAGCATGGAAGAAATTTTACAAAAATTCTTACTCAATTGAAAATGACAGGTATAATAATTTTCAACAGCAAATTATTGAGACATTAACATCTGAAGAAAATAACAATCAGGTTAATCAGCTGCTTGATAAATTAATAACAACTAAAGAAGTATTAACAGCAATTAGAAATTTAAAAAGTAAAAAAGCAGCAGGCATTGATGGGTTTTGTTTAGAATTGTTAAAACATGGTTCATCATTTCTATGTAAACCTTTAACAAAAATTATTTAGTGTAGTCTTAGAAACATCAAACTTCCCAGATATCTGGAATACAAGCATTATGACACACTTATTTAAAAAGGGAGATAAATATGACCCTAAAAATTATAGAGGCATTTTTGTAGGAAACTGTGTAGGGAAAGTTTTCTCCAACATCCTTAATGAAAGACTAAATAGGTTTTTAGAAGATAATCATATTATACATAATAATCAAGCAGGATTTCGGAAAAACCACCGAACAATAGATCACATATTTACCTTGAAGACAATAATACATAAATTAACATATATAAACAAAAGCAGAATATTTACGTCTGTTTTGTTGATTTTGCCAAAGCCTTTGACTCTGTATGGAGAGTTGGTCTTTTTCATAAACTTCTTAAAAATAATATGAATGGAAAAATGTATAAACTAATAAAACACATGTACACCAACACAAAATTACACATCAGAACTAACAATTTTGTTTCACCTAGCTTAAAAGTTGAAAAGGGAGTTGAACAAGGCTAGTGTGTTTTGAGTCCTACTCTGTTCAATTAGTATTTCAATGACTTAAAAACAAATCTGGACAAAGTAAATACTGAACCACCAATGTTGAATAATATTCCAGTGAACTCATTACTTTATGCTGATGACCTTGTCTTAATCTCTACCTCAAAAGATGGTTTACAGAAAGCGTTAAATACACTACATACATTCTGTTCCAATTGAAAACTAGATGTTAATCTACAGAAAACCCAAGCAATTAATTTTAGTAAATCTCCTTTAATAGAAAAACACTTATTTAACTATGGTAGTACATGCATCAAATCAAATCTACCGTTGTACCGGTACATATCTAGGTTTAACAATTAAATCTAACGGTAGCTTCAGTGAAACAATTACAAACTTGGCAGACAAAGCAGGGAAATCTCTGTATAGTTTAAAGGGTTTTATTGCACAACAATGAGATAAAATTTCCCCTATACTTATTCAATGTTTTCATCAAGCCTATTTTACTGTGTGGCTTAGAGATTTGGGGACAAGATTTTATGGATTACAAGAAGTGGGATAAATCAGCAATTGAAAAAGTTCACCTCAAATTTTGTAAGAACATTTTACAGTGTAACAGACAAGCTTGCAATGCAGCTGTGAGAGGTGAACTTGGACAATTCCCACTTCTACTTGAGGTCAAACTGAATATTGTTAAATACCGGCTTCATATTGTACAACTCCCACATTGTAATCTTGCTAAAGAAGCTTTCATGGAGCAAATGGTAAATAATACTAACAATAAATCCTGGTTTAATTGCTTAAGCGCATTGATTAAAGACAATGGAATGAGGTTTCCCCTTGATAAAGCTCCATCACTTAAAAAACTAAAAGTTATAACTGGATTAATGAAAACAATGTTAAAAAACAATTATGAAGTCTTTTGGAAAAATTTGATAACTGATGAAAATAGTAAACTAAGAACGTATGCCAAAATAAAACATCAGTTTAGATTAGAACCCTACTTAACACAGTTACAAGGTTAGAAAAGGAAACTACTCACCAAACTTCAAATAAGCAATCATGACCTAGCAATTGAAAAAGGGAGATACACAGTGTTCTCACCAGAAAAAAAAAATTAGGGACATTTTGTCCCGCTGACCAAAAACAGCGGGACAACAGATGATTTTTGTGAGACAATATATAAATATGTTAAAAAAATAAAACTGCAAATACGAACCTTATTCTATGTGTGGAAAAAATAAAGGACTCAACAACTCATTCAGCTTAAGAACTTTTTTTATAAACACTCGGTAACATATCAACTGATATTGAATATCAGTGCCTTTTAATGAAAAGTCTATGGGACTTTTGTTCTTCCAAGTGTTAAAGTCCATTTCGGGGCCCTCTACCATAATAGTTGTTGGAGTGTCCAACCGTTCAGCTCCAAGTTGATTTCTGTCGTGAGTTATGTTGTTATGCACACGTAATCTGAAAATCCCCTTTCACAGTCAGTAGAAAGAACAGGCCAAGTCGGTGCTATGGCATCTATTTAGATTAGGAAACATATCCCTATGATGTTTGTAAGCAATCATCACATTTTGATGTGAAATTTCGATCGCTAGCCAAGGCTACAAATTTTGCCAATTGATCGAAGCTTTGAAAAAAAGACGTCCAAGTTCTTACGTACCAGTATGAGTTCGCCTAGAATAATAAACTCATCACATGAGCAAGCCAAGAATTGATAATATTTTGCAAAATAAGAGAACTTTTTTCTCCAACTATTCCACGTTTAAACCTCTGAACTACTTTTGGAATAATATCATCAATCGGCAGTGGGCAAGTTGTCAATCATTTCCAGTCGTAGGTACTAGGTCGCGTGGGCGAGAAATGGAGCAAATGCCTGATGACATCACACAACACGTACCTCCCGCGAAGTTTATATGATTTCAAACATAGCAAAGACCTAAAAATTATCTCAGACAAAGTTGCGTAATTTTTCGAGAACAAAAATCGACTGAATCTCAACGGCACGAACACTATAACGTCGCGCCCGTCCATACCCTGGTTGCGGAACCCACGGTAATTGCGACCGGCTTCGAGTTGGTTGTTTTTTCGAAAAATGTTCATGTAATTCCTTAGCTAGGATATACTACATTCTTGTGTTTTCACAGTTCGGATTATTATTGTCGTAGCCTATAAAAATATTGATCGTGCCCATGACGCCTCGAGCTTCCGCGAATTCCGTGCATGAACACACCAGTATGCATGCAACGCGAACACGTCCAGTGCGTCCGACTACCACAGTCTCTTGTGGTTCAATACACAACAGCCGCTGTGTGGTATACGTAATGCATACCACAAATCGGCCATCATGAATCGAATCACAAGTGACTGTGGTTTACATGTAAGTACGCCCTCTGACGGACATTGCTTCCAGATTGCCTCGGTTTCAACCAGGAAGTGTAATTACTTGCGTCAATCATTTACGTCTATGGTGAGAAGTACTGGCTGTATGGTACGGCCCGCTGGCCATACGGCTGGCTCCGCGAAAATTTATAATTTCAAAGGCGCGCCACTATTGGCGCGCACGGCCAAGAAATCCGGGACAAAACAGAATTATATGCGAGAATGTTGCGGATTCGCGGCCTGGTGAGAACGCTGGATACACTATTCCAAAAAACCCAATTAATGAAAGATACTGCAACCAATGTAACACTAACAATATTGAAGATGAAATGCACTTTTTATTAGTATGTCAGAAATACAAAGTTCAAAGAAATAACTTTCTCAGCAAAATTAATCTCTCACACCACACAACTGAAAATCAGCTTATCTCTATACTAACAAAACAAGAGTCGTTCTTTAATGAACAACTTGCAGACTATATATTTACTCTTTAAAAGCACAGAAATATCAAGTTATATTTATTATTATAATTTATTACATATGTACCACAGATTATCAAATTGTTGGCAGCGAAATAAAGTTGGTATTTTCACAGACAGAGATAATATAGTCCCTCTATATATTTTGCATTTTCTAAAAAACTTTGACACTTTTCTAAGTATTTTAGCTTTTGATTGAGCTAATTATCACTGCTTTTAAATATTTTACTAATTGCTTGCTTTTAGCAAAGTATTTCACGTGTTTTATCAACTTCAATGCATTTCAGAAACAGGTCACGTGCCATTAAATAATGTTTACATAGAAAACCATGGTTAAGAAATTATTTCACGCTAAATTATGCAAATTAGTTATTATCCCGTACTACTTTCTATTGGTAAATATTGTCGCCGGCTCCTGAACAACAATAAATACTGAAGCGGATTGTATATCTGTTGAAGAAAATAATTATTACGATTGGCAGAACTGTATTTATTTCGAACATTTGGAATCAGAATTTTATTATCGAAGTGAAACTAATATCTCGGCACGGACGGAGCAAAATACTGTGACTACGATGGAAGCGGTGTACCGGCGAAGCCGTTGACATCTGCAAGATTTGCTACGGTCTCGACCGAAGACGTCAAAGCTCTCGTCAGGTTGCAAAAATAAACGGAAACACCGTTATGAAAATGCGTCCCGAAGTTGCTTTTTCAACCACTGGCTTTGGACAATAACAGTGTAGACTTGAGAGTTTCCAAACCAGTCGAGCTTGACCCACGACCGTGACGTAAAGCTTGCCAGTTTACGTCAGCATACAGAAACAGCGACGAAGAATATGATCTAGATTCTCGATCGGTATCCAGTTACAATAAATCACTCGCATACGAAGATCAACAACGGCAAATGAGTAATATTGAGTGGGGTTGATGACAAATTCAACCCGTGACCTCGGTCCGTGAGAGAGGGACCGTGATAGAGGGACTGTACCGTGACCGAGCACATCGACAAGCGACAGTGCAATACCCGTGTCGGCCATGGCAAAGACAAATGTGATAGATCGGCTCCTGCGACAACGCGGCGATCAGTACTTCGCAATCCTTGCAAAGGTGTAGCCAGCAAGTTCAAAACCAGTTACCCGTGCTATTATCAAATCACCGGAGGAGTCTCCTACTTCACATTCAACATCGCGGCCTCAGAAAACAACTCTTAACAGCGTCTTTCTTCGCCAGATGTCCGTTCATCACCGTGTTTCATTCACCGTAGATCTGACAGCCGTACTCGGACTCTGATTAGTCTAATTTCGCGTACAATTTTGAAATTTCAGTCATTGTAATTATTATTACAATTGATCTTGTTACTCTAAATACCAATTTTGTTCACATGTATTTAAAATATTTAAGATTTCTGTCCGAAACATCTTTGTTTGCGTATGTTTTTGTTGTCTTAGTCGAGATGGAAAGACAGTGATATAGTGAAATCGGTACGCTGCATCAAATATTTGCATATGAAAGGTAGAAAGTTTCCCTTAGCCAATCAGTGAGCTCACAGCTGATGAAAAGTTCATTGACCAGGGAAAGACACTTATTTTTTTATCCACTGGCCCTTCAAGTGGGGGGTTCGGTTCACTTGCCCGAATTGGAAACCACTTGCCCAGTATAATTTACGTGTTTGAAAAAAGCTAAAACATTGGTTTTTCATTTCACACACTTTATTTTGAAAATTATCATGTTATCATGAGAAAATGTCAGACATTCTCATTGGGTTCTCCTCACACTTCTAAGAGTGCTGGATGGCTCATTTATATTAAATTAATTATCAAAGCCTCACCAGCAGTATTATATAGCATTCTTTATGTGATTTTACTTCTGAACTAAAACAAGATTTTGGAATCTTTGAAGGGTTGGAATACAAGTATTGTTAACTGCCCAGTGAGACTGCATATGCAATTTTGAACAAGAAAAATAATGTGTGCCCAAACGTAAAATGGCACCCAATGCAAATATAGCAAAAACAGTGTACACCGTGCATATATGCATTTGAATATTCACGGAAACAACAGAGTAGTCCAATGTAATGCATAGTGTTGAATGTTTTCAACTGGGACAAAAATGTTTTGTTTTCTTTGTAGTATGGTGGGAAATCAAAATAATGGTTAAAATGTAAATTTACTTGTCCAATTTTTCACTAAAGAATGTTTTGTAAAGCTGTAAAAGACTATATCCTGTAAATGGGTAGAATTTAAAGAAAACCAGAAAAAATAGGAAGCCTTTTTAGGTCAACAAATTTCAAGATTTACAGCTAGTAGGGCTTTCATATTCATAGAAAAAATTCTAACAGTTCATATGTTTGTATGTTTACTTTCTTGGGGCTTAATGTACAAATAATAACAGCCATTTTAATTGTACCTTCAAAGTATTTTTGCAGTTAAAAGTTTTAACTTATATATACAGAAAGAAAAAAATCTGTAGCTATAAAGGAATGTTTTGAAGCTTCTGAAAAATAATGTACTTCTTTGTCATGTTTTTACTGCGCTGACATCATACACAAGCCCTATGAAGTTTGGATTACCATTGCACTATACCAGTATCCTATGTTTTTCTAATAACCTAGGTGGTCTTTTTAATGCTCATGCGCAGACTAAATAGAATTTAAACCAACAACCTAAGGCGTCGGTGGTTTTCTATGTGTCTTGAAAGATGAATTTCTCGATGTCAAACTCGCTCCAATTGCTTCTTGACAGTCATTTTAGAATGGGAAAATTCACAAACAGAGAGGTTGGTCGCCACGGACAAGTAACTTTTAGCTTATTGACCTGAAAATTAAGTCAGTGTTCATTGAAAATTCAAAGACTGGACCCGTTGACACCAAAGCTTGCTCATGACTTTCATTGCATGCGGTCTTGCCACGATGCCACTCACTGTCACTTAACAAGTTAACATTGAAGAGTACGTTTTAGTAAAACTCCCTTTTTGTGGTGATTTTTCACCACTGGACTTTATTTTTACATCATTATAAACGTTCATACAAAGCACAAAAACCGCTGTGTGTTTTTTTTACCGTATCAACATATTGTGCGACACCGTAACCTCACAGTCAATGCAATGAACTTTGGTGAACGTACGCTCCACCAGCTGAACAGCTTTTTCATATGCAAAATCAGCGTACGGTATTTAACCGGTGGTATTGTTTGAACTGCATTTTAATTGAAAGCGATTACATGATTCTTTTCATCAACTCTTCATGCAATTTTATGAAAAATCTTATGGAAATGTTCACAATGACATAACATGAAAATTTTTTGTTGTTTAAGTCCGTGTTCCCTCACCAGAAAATCGCTCTCGTGAATTCGATTTCTAGGTATTATTTTTTTCACTTGTCCCATCGGGCAAGTGGCATCGGAGGTTCACTTGCCCGAACGCGACTTTCACTTGCCCCGGGCAATCGGACAACCCTTAGTGTCTTTCCCTGTTGACAGCATATCAATGCGCACTATATAGAATCTATATGCAAACAGGCCGTGTCGTGATTACCTGTTTTCTTCGACGGCGATCGACAAAATTGGGGAACATATGTAATAATAACAGAACCCCATGGTCTTAGAGGGCACTCTGTGGCGTTCCGAAGCTTTGGCGTTCGCTCGGAAAAGTACTGGCGGCAGAATACACCGTATCCCTCGGGAAATACCTTCGGAACTTCACAGAGTGCCCTCTAAGGCCATGGGGTTCTGTCATAGTATTACTTTATCTTGTTACTTGAGAAAAGTTTTACCTTATTTTGTATTACAATTTATTGCCACAAATGTGATGTAAATCCTGTATTTACAAGCAAGCAATTATTATTATGTATGCGGGCGTGTATATATGTATGTATGTCATCAACGATGGCTTGTTGCGCAATATAAGTTTAATTTGACACAAGCTTGGCATTAAAATTTAAAATTAGGAAGTGTTAACAATGATCATTGTAGTCACACTTGATCAGCAGCATGTGAATCATGTCTAAGATATGTGTTTTCCCTGCATAGGATGTGATGGCTTATCAATGACTGACTAGACAACAATCCATATGGTTTATGTTTTGTGAACTTAATAACTGGGCCGTAGCTAAATTTTCTATTCTCACTAGGCCTTTACATGTATGGCATGATATATATTTAGATATTACAGAAAGAGAGAGGGTTGTCGAAAATAAGGGGTCATCATAGGTCGACAGAGTTATTCTAGTTGCCAATGGGATCAGTCTTGAATTAAATCCCATTTGTTGCTCAAGTTTGAGTGACAACTTGAAGATAACTATTGAAAGAATAAGCTTAAATAAATTAGTTTCAACATAGCTGTTAATTTGAAGATCAATATGCAAGTAATGTACCCATCTGGATTTATATTTGCTATGTAGGTAGAGGAGTATTTGCTGCTGTAGACATTGATGCTGGAGAATTTCTGTTAGAGTATGCTGGTGAAATTATATCAGAGGAAGAAGGTGAAAAAAGAGAAGAGACAATTCCAAGTGTTTACAGAAACTTTTTCAAGCACAATAGTAAGACATTCTGGTAAGTTTATTGATGTGACTTGTATACCAATGGATGGTATTGTTTGCCTTGTGTCAAACCTTGACTTAGAGCCCAACAATTGTCACGTCTGCGGCTGTCCACTATGAGTCCCATATACCTCAGGTGTGTTGATATGCTAACAATTCCCACAACCCCCTGCGTTGATCAGAACTTTTAAAATGGCGGCTAAAGTGCTCGGTCGCGCCGCTGCCTCTACACAAAGTGGTCACCGCAGTTAGCCAATTCAGTTTAATTCTACTGTTTCTAAGGCAAGGAAAAATTAGTGGACTGATGGCTATGACTATGAGTGTTCTCAAGTAGTTCAAACATGTTTTCCAAATATAGCGATGTTCTAAAAACCAAATTGCCCATAGCTCCAGGACAGGATCCTCATGCAGTTGCGATTGCCGGTTGATTTGAACCTGTGGCTTGATACGATGAAATGTAGGTGCCAGGCATCGCCTGTGCAGGGCCGTGCTACAAACCAGTAGATACACCTTTTGCTAACTGCCTCAAGACGCCCCTTACGGAAAATTGAGATCTACATCTAGTCCACATTAGATCTACAGTAGACTTTATTTTAATTGGGCAGTAGATGAACTGCTTCATCTACTTTTGTGCATACTAATGAGGTCATAGTTCAGAGAGTAGATGAAATGTAGACAAAATGTGGATGAAAAATTAGACGAAATTTAGATCTCAGGTAGATGACATGTAGACAAGATGTAGATCTATTGCTTCGTCTACTTTTGTGCATATTAATCATCAGGTCATAGTTTAGAGAGTAGATAAAATGTAGATGAAAGGCAGACAAGATGTAGATGGAATAAGTTACGTATAAGATGTAGCTTAGACAAGGAACAAGAAATTAGTGAGGCATGGAGATCTTGCAAAAGTGTTGGAAATGAAAGTGTATGTTAACATGTCAATCAAATTTTAGACTTTAAAAATTGACCGATGGCCATGGTGTAGCACAGGCTAGGGCTGCAGTTCATGATGAGTATCACAATATTGCATATCACAACAACATCCTCTTGATGTAATTTGGTGGCAACTTCACTGAGCACCATGGTATCAATGGACCTTTGCATAACATGAGATATCTCACGCTGGAAAATCAATCATTCAATGACCGATCATGAGTGGTATTCAGGTCGAAATAGAGAGTAGAACATTGTGCATGCTTAGGCCTACTCAATTTTTTCAAAATCTTTCTCTCAACTGTACATACATCATTACATGATTAACAGAACAAACTGCATACAAAGCATTTCAGTACATTCAACGACGCTTTATTAAAAAATTTAGAACTGAAATATTATACATGTTACACAATCAAAATTCATATGGTCGTGGTATTAAAACAGGCGATCAACAAACCTTGCCTACCTCACGGGCGTAACCTTGCAAGTACGTTGCATTACAATTACCGCAGTACCAGTACAGCTGTATACTGGCAGTGTAGAGGCACTGCCATCGTCAAGTTATCGATGCCAACCTATGACTCAATGTAATTCTCGATCGGAACACTTTCTATGCATATCAGAATTGATTTCACATTGTTTCCAAGGTGTAAAGATGACGAAAATGTGCTTGAAAAATAAGATTTGTTGAAGTAGTATACGAATGGTGAGCGGCTGGCTTCTCTCCCCGATATGCATTGATATGCTAGCTGAACCGTTGAAAACATGGCGCCTTCTGATTGCGCATGCGCACAAGGTCAACTCTCACTGTTGACCCGGAAATCGTAGCCAGTTACAAGGTCATTTGCGAGTCTAAAAGAGCAAGAGGTGGAGGCTGAAAAGTGGTGGGGAGATCAGTTCATGCGCGAACTCTTCATGAAAATGCAAGAAAATACGTCGCTCAGGTGATGAAATTACTTAAAGCAGTACTGGTAATTTTTAAAGCTGACTCGTGTTATGCATGCGTACTGAAATGCCATTGCCAAAATAACATTGTACTGTAGTCTTATCTGTTACACAATGATAACAATGTCAATACAATTATTTGTAAGTTGACTGAGAGATAGGGCCGTGGCTGCTGATTTTCACAAGATTCAGAAGTGACTTAATGATACTCAGAAAGTTTTATACGAGGATAGTTTTGATTTTATTTTTTACAATTAAAAGCAGCTGGGATATCAAACAGGTTCGTTTGATTGTTTGTTGGATATGAAGCCGAGGAAATAAATTTGTCAGTTAACAAATACCGGTAGCTCACTTGCATATTATTTATGAAGTTTTGTAATTAGTCACATAACTCCAAAAAAACCCTTACGAATTAGATCAGGGTCCGGCCCGTGGTTAGATGCTACTGTATTGACCCATCTGAAGAAAGTATCAATGAAAACATTGATTTTTTTATTCTTTTTATTGTGATTCACTTTAAAGTCACTTTTCAAAAATTAATTACTGGATAATCTTTACATTTTTAACTTTACCACAAAATTGTAGTTTGATCCCTGTGATATTTTGCATTTGTGTTCCTGGAGTTAAACAGGAGTGTCTTAGGATGAAAAGAAAATTAATTCACTAATTTCTTCTCTCTATTGTTGTACAGTATTATGTAAGGTATTATGTAAGGTAAAATGTCTTGTCTTTTACTGATGTCTTCTCGCATGGAGCCTGCAGTTTGCCAATCATAGAATTTGAAGGGATTGGATTGTTGGACATATAGTATACAGCAAGAAACAGTACATTAGATTAAATGTAGACAAGATGGTGATTTTTGAAGTAGAAGTAGATGAGTCTTTGTTTGCCTAAGTGAATTTTGTAGATGAAACTCCCTTAGATTGTATGGTAGATCAGTGTAGATCAAGCGTAGACGAAGTTAGTGCGAAATGTAGACATATAGTCATGTCTTGGGTGGACAATATCTGTAGACAAAGCTTCATGTAGACAAACTGCATGCTGTGGCTGTTCATCTACAAAACCCTGATGTAGATCTACATAAAGTCTACTGCAGATGGTCCGTAGATCTACTCTCATCTACTGTGGACATAGGTTTTCCGTAAGGGGCCGGATGGTCTGCATAAAATACACTGTCACGTCCACATGCAATCGCTCGAGGATTGTTGCACGGTCGGCAGACTGTTCTAGGAGCGATCGACTGCACGCATAGCAAACCTCAAGCGACTGTGGTCACATCCACGAATGTAACACTACACACATTAAACATTTTAATTTTTCGAAATACAATGCAATATTTACAAATAAAAAGTGCTTGTTATTTTTCAAAAGGGTTTTACGTGCCTTCAGTGACTGAAGCGGAGTCGCCAGCCGTCATGTTGTGCGGTAGAGCCACAGAACCTCAAAAAAAACAATGAATGTAGGCCTATGTGGAGTTCGCTAGTTGAAAGGCATTATAGTAGATCCTAATGTACATTCAGTCGGGTCGCGTACAACCAGGGATGTGACTTGGCTGAGCTTATAGCTAGCGGCAGACCCTCTACAGGGTGACACTAACATGAACAGTCTGATACCAGCAATCAAAAGAGCAACCACGTAGCCCTACGAGTATGGCAAGAGAATCCGGCTTTGGCTAAGCTTTCTCCTACCGACCACAGTCGCTTATAATACTGGGCTTAGTTTGCATATAGGACACTCGAGGGTAAATGCGTATCTATACCATACATGCATGTCTACAAGCCGCTGTTCTAGCGACTCAGAAGGCGGCGTAGCCAAAGCCGTACAGTGTCACTCGCCATACTCATGGGGCTAGCGACCACGGCCGTCACGCTACAAGCATATTTGCAGCTACATGTAGTGGTTATCAAGCTACTCAAAGTAGTAAAAGTGCATGGAATATGAACAATTATCGCTGTACACTGTACATGAATGGATTATCGACATACTGTTCATGCAATTAGGCTGCGTTCACAAAAAACGATTGGGGGGCTGGAGGAATCGCGATTGAAATCTTATTTTTTTTCAGATGCCCCCTCATATAAGCTCAATACCCAAAAGAATTTTCAAATGCCCCCCCTCTATATGTTCAAAATTGTTCATGCCCCCCCAACTATCACAGGCCCGCATATTTGTAAAGGATGTGTGCGCAGAAATGATAAACACGTATTGCGCCGTTCTGCTCACAGATGTTCAACACTACCTGCACTTTCTATAGTCATTTTCCCAAGGCAAGTTTTTTAAACGCATCAGTGAAATTTTTGGATTTATTGGTCTAAGCCAACTTGAGTTAATCTATCTCTGGCCAGGTCAATAGCTTCTGCCAAAGAGTATACAAAATGACGATCATGAAAGAGTAGGCAAATTGTGAAGTCTGGCTAATTGCAATATTGTCAAAAACTGAGCATAGTGACCTACCAAAAATTTGTTTCAAAAGTACAAGACATATATGAATTAGATGCTACTAAAAATTGACAATACTGGAAGGTTAAAATATTCCATCAAATAAATGTTTTAATCTCTGAAATTTTGGGTGTAATAATTGCAAATTTGGTTAAAAAATAAATAGCTCCATTTAGTCATATATTTTTTCATTTCGTCTCTAGTGTTCAAAGTTTTACTTCCTTCATTCATTCATTCATTCATTTATTCTTTATTTGTCATGTAAATTTTGTGTACATTGGCAGAAGACAAAAAAAAGAAAATTAATTAATATAATGCAAAAAGACTAAATATACTTATAATTACCTAAACATACATTTACACAAACACGCATCAGGTTACAACTGATTCAATAGACTGATTGACCTTGGTACAAAACTATGCTTAAATCTATTTGTACTAGAACCTGGAACCCTTAAAGGCGACAATCACCACTTGGAAGGTATTTGTATTCTGTATGGAGTGGATGATTCGGATCTTTCAATATTTTCTTTGCCATCTTAATAACTTTATCTTTTTATACCTCTGAGTTCTGCGCAAGTTCATCACGGTTGTCATGAAGCAGCTTTTTACAGATTTTTGTAGGGCGATTGAGGTCTTCTTTTAGATGATTTGATAGCAGATCGTAGAAAGCGGTGCTAGCATAGTTAATAATAGATGATATTGTTGAGTTGAAAAAAGGGCAATTACACTTGAACTTACATTTAACTTTCTCATCAATCTTACATAATACATTTGTTTGTTTACCTTTCTCAGTTGATTTTCTACATGTTATGAGAATGACAGTTTACAGTCGATCATACAGCCTAAGTATGGATATGCTGATCACACTCTCTCTACCTTCGTATTATTTTTCACAACTAACTGTTTTTCGTTTTGTTTCCTTCTAAAGTCCAAAAAAAAGCTCTTTCATCTTTGACACATTAAGATCTAAATTAAAGTTGTCATTACACCAGGTGTTAACAAAGTCAATGCACTCAAAATATTCCTGATCGTCATCGCTCGAAATAAACCCCACAACCCATGTGTCATCTGCATACTTCTCAATCAGTGTCCCAAGCTAAAAGAAAATCAAGCATGGTGACCCCAATCTTTTTTCTTTAATATTTGATTATTCTCATATGCCAGAATTCAAAAATTTCCTTGTGTTCTTCCATGTGTTGCTCTCTGGCCTGATCTTATTTAGTACTGTCTCACTGTCATGAGCATCATTGGACACAAACTATTATTCAACTACCATGTATATCAGAGTCAGAGCTATGTCTGTCACTGTTCAGGTATGCAGTAGCAGTGACACTACAATAGTAGGGCAGTATCTGATAGTGACAGTTGCCCGCAGTTAACTTTGATAATTTTGACAATATTTTTGTTCAGTTTATACAACTGCATCCTTGTTCTACTCCCTACAGCATGCATGTTGAACTGTCCAGTACTCAGCTTGCTATCACAGCCTCTGTATGTGTACCGTGCATTTGTATCACTGACAACTGACTGTCAGTCTGGACTCTAATTAAACTATCACCTAATACATATTTATATATACAGGCTTTGTCGACAAACTGAACATTGTGTGTTTGAGCATGCTGTAGGGAGACAGCAAGAAACTGTAGTTGATATATTGCATAGAAATATTGCAAAAATCATCAACAGTTGCAGCTTCTGCCCTGTTACTAGGCTCAAGTTTGATTTTTTACGACAAATCACTCGTTTAGATTTTTTCGAGATAAAAGTCATGGAATGTGACAAAATGGTTCTGGATTCTGTTAAATTATTACTAACATTACAACATTTGGATGACATAAAACTGATATTCATTTTTCATTAAATTACCTACAAAAACTTATTGGAAAATGTAAACCATTAAAGGGAACCAAAAATTTTCAAGCCCCCCCCCAACAGGTAGAGCAAAATTTTCAAGTCCCCCCTCTACTACCCCCAAAATTTTCGAATCCCCCCTGAATTCCTCAAGCCCCCTAATCGTTTTTTGTGAACACAGCCTTAAGCATATCCTTTCCCATAACTACAAGTGTTATTGCATTATTCATCCATTATTCTGCAAGGACATGCACCACGTCCTGTTTTACTAGCTCATGCTCCTTTACAGTTACAAGATCTTCCCTCACGGAAAAAATATGGCTTCTGGCACGTAGTTGTGCATGCTAACCCACAATAGTTGTGGATACCAAGCTGCAACTGTTTGTGGCTTATAAGCTGGTTATTCATATTTTATCTGATTTGACCCATGACCTGTTGGCAATCTGGCCGATCATAAGGAAATCTTCACATGATCTACAACAATCTTACCAATCATAAAGAAGTCACATGATCTATGACATCATCCAGCGTGATTCCTATAGAGTTCCGGGTTCAAAGTCTGTTCTGACCCACGCACTGTCTCCTTGCTTCAGCAAGCAGTTTGATCGAGCACAGCTGCATGCGAGCTTGCGTTTGAAAATCAAAACGACAGAAAATACATGGGAATAACCTTTACCAGATCAACACAAAACTCTACAAAAACGGCTCTGACATATCAGTCTCGTGACTTACAAACTTTGCCCGACGATGACTTTCATTGCGCACGTCCGTATTTTGAAGCCCGGCGTGAGTCAATGTTGAAACTATGTGTACATTATTATACGCTGGGAAAGCTTACCGTACGTAAGCTTTCAAGACCTACTCCGTAATCGCAGTTCATTTAAAACCCGCGCGTGAAAAGGATGTAAGAAAACACAAAAGAACAAGATATACGTTATTTTTGAGTTGCAGTTCTTTGAAAGACTCGTCTTTTCAAGGGAGATATGCACGTGAAATAAGTTCATCCATATTTTACGTCCATATATGGTTCGCCAGAGTTCAGTTACGCTGTCAATGAGAACCGATCATTTGCAAAACGTACATAAAAAGTCAGTGATTGATTTACTGCACCGATCAATGTCAAATGGTAGTTTTTCACACAATTTGTTGAAAATCAAAGGTTTCCTGCTATGTCAGCTGTAAGTGTCAATGGATATCTCAAGGTTAAGTACAAAAAGACGTCATGCATGCACAAGTGGAGTGTCAAGTCAATGTTGTGGCTTATAGTGAGCAATATCTTGCTCAAAATGGGTTTATTTAAATATTTTAGCATATCTGCCACAAAAGATTTGACTTGTGTGACTGTTAAGTGCCTCTAGTGGCACATATCGGCACATAATGAAAAAAAAATTACTTGCAGCCTTTTTTGTGTGCAGCTTATAAGCCGCAAGACAGTGGGACATGTGCCACAAAAAAAATTCATAAGGGAATTGGCTCGATGTCGGCGTTTTATGGGCCTCTTACATTTCACTAAGCTTGACGCATTCCAAGTTGCCACGTTTTTTGACAAAAACATTGAACTGGATTCTGGGTATATGGCCTATTGTTATAACTGTTTATCAACAAAGAAATCACGCAGGCACAGATGTGAAGATTGTGGCGCTTTAAGTACAGCAACAGGTTGCACATTGGAAAGTTCTGGCTGGTACAGTAATGTATTGTAGACCTTTTGTTGCCATGTGTTCAGGATTCCATGTATCTGTCTAAGTAGACACAACAAAAGAAAGGGTTTTGTTTTCAGACCATTAAAGGCAAATGAGCTGCAACTTTTAACATTATTTTCATGATTTTATATTTACATTAAAATTAGTCTATAGAAATGTTCACAGATGTATGTAAGTACCGGTATAATTATCCACTGAGTTAGACCATAGGGGAAAGAAATCAGTCCCCTGGGGTGGGGAGGGAGGGTTTTTTGTGCAACGCTTTACCTTATTTGATTTTATTAATTTTGACTGTGATATTTCAAATAAAGAGTTCAACTCCACACCGTCTGACTGTTTTCTTTATTGCTACAAGTAATTTTATTAATTTTGACTGTGATATTTCAAATAAAGAGTTCAACTCCACACCGTCTGACAGCTTTATATATTACCGACAAGTCCTTATCTCCTCTCCAACTTGTGTATACACCACTGTAATTGCTCCGAAAACATTGCCAACTTGCTAATCCGCTGTCCGTATCAGCGGATTAAGTGATTGAGTCAACACCACAGCCGTCCCACTCGCATTAAAATAAGGAAAGGGTTGAAAATCACAGACACAGTGTCACGATGTCGTCCGTAAAACTAGTGGACGCTTAAAATATTCATGAATTCGTAAATAAATAGGAAGGTACACAACTTATTATTCATAAATAAACGGTAAAGGAGCTCCCTAGTGACCGGCCATTGAGAGAAATTACTGAAAGCAACAACCTCGCGACCGGTCGTGTAGACAAATGTTGGCAAAAATTCCACACTTTACACTTACAGCCACGACCTCACGATCGGTCATGGAGAAAAATTACCGGGAAAAAAAGTAAAAACCTGAAAGCCATAACCTCATGACCGATCATTGGGAAAATTTCGGGCTTATAAAATTCAACACTTTTATAGCCACGACCGGTCGTTGAAAAAAATTACCGGGGAAAAAAGTCAAAGCTTGAAAGCCATAACCTCATGACCGATCGTTGAGAAAATGTCGGGAAAAATTTAACACTTTACGGCCACTACCTCAACCGGTCGTGGACAGAAAATGAAGTCGAATACCTGAAAGTCACGGTCGTTGAGAAAATGTCGTGAAAATTCAACACTTTACAGCCACGACCTGGTGCGATCGGTTGTGGAGAGAAAATATTGGGAAAAAATCGGAAACCTGAAATCTACGACCGTGGACGCTTAAACTATTCTCGTGGAGGGAAATTGAAGCTCCTTGTCTGTGATGAAATCAACTAGGCTACCGTCCGACCGATCAGGAGAGAAAATGTAGAAAAGTTAAAAAGTCACTAACAACAGCCATGTGGAGAGACAGCTCAGAAAAAATTAAAATACATGATCTGGACGGCCTGAAGGTGAACAGCAACATTAATGACATAGATTAAGTTCCTGACTACATTTTCCTACCCTAGAACTTTAAAAAGCTAAGTCCATCCTTTCAGTTCATTCAGATTATGTGCTGTCGTCGTTGAGTTGCGTGTTTGAGGAATGATACTGGTGGAAAGTGCATAACTTAACAATACAGCGAAAATATATAAAAGTCAGCGTGGACCCTCTGTTGTGCCGCGCAACAACCTAAACGCAGCCGCTGACGTTTTTACAGACAGAATACACAGACAATGTATCAAATACCATGAAATCGTTTTCATTGAAAAGGCGTGCTTGCAGTACCAGCACACAAACAAAAAACTGAATAAAAAGTTGATAATTTTATCCATCTTGTTCTCGGAAAGTGAAGTGAGGGCTGTCCGTCGTTGGGGAAAATACTATAACTTACGCTACACATGGACGCGGAAGTGAAAAACACACTAACATTTTAAAACGAGAACGGGCAAGAAAATGTCAGTAAATTCGTAATCCTGGTAATAACTGGGGTTAATATTAGGAAGTCTAATCGTGTTCCTTGCCATTCAAGATGTTTTGTTGATACGATGTGCAAATTGTGGAGGTTCTTTTGGAGTACCTGTAGGTGAGAACTTCATTGGTACGGATTGTCGCTGATGTATTAGCGGGGAGGCCGGGCAAACGAGTCAGTCACGTCGATGACGGTGTGCTATGTTTACGATAGACGCTATAGATGTACGGTGACGATGGTGGCATCGAATAATATCTGAATATCATGGAAAGTGTATAATACTGGCATACACGATGACATCAATCTATATTGAGCTGCCTGCAGCGGTGTTCGGTTCGGTTGATGCTGTCTGAGCCTCGCCACAAGGAGAAAAATTCTGCTTGTCTGTGGCTGTTGAAGCTACCACCTCAATTGACCAAGGAGGTTTGTGTAGATGCAGAGGCAGGTAACGTGATACCTCGCCCTTCAGCTCTTTCCGTGCAGGATTTACAGAAGTTTTGGTTATATTCTCCAAATCACCGTTAGCAACATTTTGTGACAAAAAGGAATTGAATCCTTGTTTTTGATTTTGTAGGATTGATCAAAACCAGTCGTGTAGCGTGATCTTATAAAACTTTTGCTCATTTTGAGCATGATGTACTAACTTTGACATTATGTAACATCAAACGCATCATGGGAAATATGTTTACTTCTGGATTGGAAATAAACAGGTTTGAGGTCAAAAGGTTCTACTTCCGACTTCCGCTCTTACGGACGACATCGGACCATGACCGACTCAAAAATGTAGGTTGGTTTTCTGGCTCAAGGTGACCATTTTAGACGGCGTACTTTGGCATGTAACAGTTCATCGGTATAGCGATGCTTTTGATAGTCGTTAAATTTCGATTGACTTCTATATCTGCTCACATTTGCGTTTTTTTGTAACAATGTGTCTGAGATCTTCAACCCTTTCCTTATTTTAATGCGTGTGGGACGGCTGTGGTGTTGACTCAATCAATTAATCCGCTGATACGGACAGCGGATTAGCAAGTTGGCAATGTTTTCGGAGCAATTACAGTGGTGTATACACAAGTTGGAGAGGAGATAAGGACTTGTCGGTAATATATAAAGCTGTCAGACGGTGTGGAGTTGAACTCTTTATTTGAAATATCACAGTCAAAATTAATAAAATTACTTGTAGCAATAAAGAAAACAGTCAAACGGTGTGGAGTTGAACTCTTATTTGAAATATCACAGTCAAAATTAATAAAATTAAATAAGGTAAAGCGTTGCACAAAAAACCCTCCCTCCCCACCCCAGGGGACTGATTTCTTTCCCCTATGAGTTAGACTGCATGGGAGGTTTCAGGTTTCCAAACATGGCTACCTGCATGTACAACGTGACTATATATGATAAACAGCATAGATGATACATGTACACATTGAATCTTTACAAAAAAGCATGGTGCAACCTACTGAAAAGATGGATAAAGGATTCACTCGACTTTAACAAAATAGTCTCTCTTTTGCACATAATATGGCAAGATTTTGAAAATGGGAGGGAAATTTAAAAAGGAACATAAATCTGTTCCTGCCTATTCTGCCGCTAGCGAAAGTAGTTGAGGCATATAGTTAATGACTATATTGTTCAATTATAGATAGCATTGAATATCTAATAAAATTGAAAGGAGGCTTGATGTTAGATGCATTTTCGCAGAAATGCAGCTCCTGGGCCTTGAATGACTGGTCTTACAGATTATAATACTTCACTAAACTTGATGTTCTATTTTACTGTAAGAAGATACAGTAAGTCATATTCTAACAATCAAGGGCAATGAAAGACATCAAGCTTCTCGCATTTGGCCTTAGTTTTATTTTTTGGACTAAATACCTTGACTATAAATGTTTCCACAGCAGCAGTCGTTTTATTCACATTTTGGTTGAAAATGATCACACACAGTTTGATTCATAATAACAATGTTGTCAATATGATATTGCACACTGATGGCTCCATCTAATAGAAATGTGACATTTTCTGAAATGCCATAACATTGTCATTTTATTTTTCCTTTTCAGTATTGACGCTACAACTGAACCGTCTGAAGGTCCACAATATGGTCGGTTGGTAAATCATGGTGATCATTCACATGAACTCAACTCTAAGATGAGAATAGTTGTGTGTGAATCAGTCCCACATCTTTGTTTATTCTCTATTAAAGCCATTGCAGCTGGAACTGAGATATTATATAACTATGGAATCAAGGATTTACCTTGGAAAAAACCAAAGGTATACCAGTACACTTATCTTCATTTTACCCCTCTCTGTACTTAACTATCTACATAACTATAAAAAGATTCTTATCACCATTTCAATTACCGTTTCAAATGTGTTCTGGAGTAAGGAGACTTCAGTTTTATAAAGTGTTCAAACAATTGCATAACCAGCCATACAGAAAAGTTTGAAGTGAAATAGGGATTGAAGCACCTGTTTAGTCAAACAAAACAATGATTTTTTTCTATTGCCAGGGCAAAGGAAATTTACATGTTATTAAGTTCACTTTCAACAGAGATTTGCCACCTCAGTTAGTCATTTGCAATACATGCTTAAGCTTACTGTGATTTCTATGACTGTTACATTTTGATTTTGAAACTTTCACTGGTACAGTAATGCCTAAACATACTTTTCCTAGATAAAAATACACAATTTTACTTGTGCTTTGTATCATTGTTATTTAAAATGACAACCTTCAATGGTACAAATCATGGAGAATTGTGGGTACAAACAGTGCTGTGATATCATCATGTCACGAGTCAAGGGTTACTGCACTCACTGGTGCCCTACCCCTGGGTGATATGTGTCAATGGGCGTCCTCTAAGGAATTTTGTTGCCTGCACGTATTTAACACACCTAAGATGAACCAGATTATCTAAAAAATAAGTTTCCTTTAAAAAATACTGTAAACCGGGAAATTTTCGCGGCGAGAAATTTTGCGATATGAACAGAGGCAACTATTTCGCGACGATTAATTTTCGCGTTCTCTCATTTCACTATAAATTTTTGGTCTATTTTATCAATAGCTGCGTCGTTTATCACCGAAAAACATTCTTTAACTTGTCCATTTGTCGATTATGCGGCGAGACTTTTAGCCACTAGCAATGATGTTCAAACAAGTCACACAATGTGTAGCAAAATCACATTAATGTATCTACATTAATATTTCTTTGTTGTTTTTACTTAAAGATCCATTAGCTGTATCTTTTGGTCATTCTATGATTTTGTTTGTTATATGTATCAACTACAGTTTCTGGTTTGAATCCCTGAACCATGATGAAATACCCAGTATTTTGGTCATCATTAAACCCTATATGTGTACGATCTGCATTGTTATTGTTGAAAGTTTGTATTCTAGTCTGGACCAGAATTCAATCGTCAACAATAACAATGGACATTTCACTTGTATAGCCTACAATGACAAGCAGAATACTGGACACTTGAGCATTATGTGCGGATAAGCCTAGGAAACTGGAGTACACAAAACCAAGTCATGAAAAATAGTCAAAAGTAACAGCTACATGTAATGTCCCTGTAATTGAAACTTTGTGTCACCATCACATTTTCTTTGGTATTAGCTTGCGTGAGTGTGTCTGTTTGCTAGAATGTGAATAGAGCTGAGTGGTGTGGTATGTTTCTCGATGTTAACCACACATCGTTGTTGAAAATTTTCACGACTGCTAATTTTCGCGTTTTTCTGACCCTCGCGAAGTTCCCGAAAATTTCTCGTACGCGAAAATTTCTAGGTTAACAGTATATCTTTATCTACTATTATGAATTAACTACAGTGTCTTTAAAAAAAAAATTCAATCTTACTTCAAAATATTTTACAGAATAAAGACTGTGTACAGCTGTCCAAAAGTAAGGATGTAGCAGCCAAAGACAACATCACTGGTGACCCGTCCTTAATTAGCTATTGCCAGGAACCACAGCAAGCTTATCAACCGGAACTGCAGGTTTTGCATGACCAGTTAGGCAGTGACCGTGAGTCTACAACTGCGGGTAACCAGGAACCTGAACTAGTTTCACATGACCAGTTAGGCAGTGACCGTGAGTCTACAACTGCGGGTAACCAGGAACCTGAACTAGTTTCACATGACCAGTTAGGCAGTGAGTCTACAACTACGGGTAACCAGGAACCTGAACTGGTTTTGCAAGACCTGTTAGGCAGTGAGTCTACAGCAAAATGTGTTCTGTCACCTGAGAGTAGATTGGCACACTTTGACAAAGTTCTTACTGGACAGTTTGGAAGAAAATGTATCGACAATATTGTCTTCAATAGGAGATAGCAGATGGAAGCAATGGAAACCAGGTCTTCCTTGGAATATATGACAATCATGCTGTTGCTGTAAAGCGTGTTAACAATGATTTTGTCAAGACAGAACTTGACCTCTATCAGATTCTGAAACCACTGAATCTACATCATGTTCTAAAGACAATATATGCAAGTCAATTAAGATGATGACTTTACCTATCTGTTTTGTGTGATTTTTTTTCAGATTTTGCTCCAGTGTGTGCTGATGTTGATCAAGAATCATATGCCTCAGACAGTTACTGTTCAGTATTGGGTGAGATGCCAAGGCATGCCATCAACTTCCAAGCCATGAATGAATTACTTTCATCAACTGATGGTTTGACATCGGTGAGTAAAAGTACCTGCATTGTTTAGCTGTCATGTACCAACCAGTAGTTTTTTAGCTCCGCTGTCAGCGGCGCAGAGCCTTTCAGATAGGCTGATTGTCCATTGTCCGTCCATCCGTCGTCAGTCAACATTGCCTTCTTCTCTGAAACCGCTGGTCCAATTGCTTTCAAATTTGATATGCAGGTCTCCTCTAGGAGTGACTTTAGTCAGATTTGTTCAAATCGTGTTGAAATTCACATTTGTATTTTTGGGCAATTTTTGCTGTTTTTGTCAAAAGTCTTGTTCTCTGAAACCACTGGTTGGATTGCTTTCAAAATTGATATGCAGGTCAAGGGTGACCTTAGTCTGAAATAGCCTGTGCAATTCCTTTGATACTTAAATCATTAAAATTGCATGTTTGTGATTTGAGGGCAATGTGAAAATACTTCTCATGCAAAAACAACTGGTCAAACAGATCAGGTAAGGTGTCATGACGTACTGTGTAAGTGGAGCCATCATTGGATGTGGGCCACTAATGTAAAGGACTGAACGTACTTCCTGGTTTGTTATCCGGTTCGTTACCCACGTAGGTAATGGGTGATTAATACATTTTGTATGGATATTGTTATGAAGTGCTCAGAAACAGGTCCAAAATTGTATACCAAATCTCAATCTGCTTAGATCTGTACTTTTTGAGGAGATTTTTGAAGTTTTGATGAATTTTCTTCGAAAATTCAAGGTAGCGGCCAAAGTCACATGACCACTCGCAATTTTAGGGGCTTATATTGTAGGCCTACAGGCAAGTATAACACACACAAAATGTGAAGTTGATCTGCCCTGTGATTTTTGATTGGTAGCCATTCATAAGTTTTCACGTAATTTGATATAGCTGCAAGGTCACGAGACTAATTAAGTATTCAAGGGATAGGTGCATGAGTACTCCCTGGCCCTGATCACTGTACCAAGTTTCAGCAGTTTTGGTTAAACCGTCTCTGTGATCTAGGTCGACAAAAAAGTGCTGGAAAAAGAAGAAAAAATCCAAGTAAACAATAGATGTCCATGTTGAAAAGGATAAAACTAAAAATGTCACTGCATGAACTGATATTAAAGCAATCGCCTTATGTGCATGTGTCAGAAGAGAGTCTCTGGTGATGTTTTGGTGTACAATATTTCTCACAGGTTTGTTGTCAGCCAAGAGTCATAAGTACCAACGGGCACCCAAGTCTGGCAGCCTATATACATGTGTATTTGATGTAGCGTGTATTGATATTCTGTTACCTTGATACAAACTGTCACCTGTTTGACATATAAGGGTCCATTACATGTTCTGTTCAGTTGTTATTTACCCTCATGCTTATCTTTTACTTCATACCACAGCTGAGGTACAACGTGAAAGATTGTGGTTTACTCTGTCTGTCATGAGACTGTTGTTTTAAATATACTGAGCTCCAATATATAAAAGGAGTTATGGTAACACCACATAAAATTTGTTCCTTCAAATCAAAACCAAAAAGTATGATTTTTCAGCACAGACCTTACACACAATCCTTAAATCAGCGTCAGTGGTTTCTTTAAAAGCTGGCCGCCTGCCATATGGTCAGCTGTAAGACAAACTGAGACAATCTCGGTCGGCTATGATTGGCAAAAGTTAACAATTATCATTAGCCTTGATGCTGCATTACTTGTTTTCAAAACTTCTTATGGGGTTTTGATTGTTTTTAAGAAGGATAAAGTGAAAAACTGTTCGTTTCTTGGGTTGTTAATCCCCTGTTGCCAGCGGCAAGACAGGCATTGGAATTATTAGCCTTATGCAATTACATTTGCAGTGTGATAGAGCCCTCATGTCATGGAGATGAGAGGTTAGGTTATTCATTGTCAAACCAAACAACCTCCCACAACAGTTGGTATGGCTTGGTTGCATATATTTTTAAAATTTTCGCCTGTTCCAAAATTTAGTGAAACCCCTGCAGCATATAATGATTATACTGTTCTCTAATGTCATATTTAAAGGTCTGGTGAAATGCCCATGTTGCAAAATCACAAAAATACAGTTGATGGTCTATAAAACAGTTGCATTCATTTCTTTTTTCGTTAGCACGCGTGATTATGAAATATGGCAAAAGAAAAATGCAATGTGGGCGTGTCCCCCGAGCCTCTCCAGTCGACTTTTTTCGGCTTTCCGAAGTTTGCCCGACGTCGTATCTCATAACGGGAATTAAAGTATTTCACACCTCCGTAAGCTCCCCATCGGGGGTAACTTCTAGGGTTTCCGCTTACATGATCAGGACAGTGTCCTCCTTCACTTTGGGAAGACGTTGTTCTTTTGGTGGCTGTGACAGCGGCAAGAACATGAACGACTCAACTGTAAACGTTTTCAAGTTCCCGTCAAGTGTGGAGTGTTTGAACCATAATGTGCTTGTCTCGGCTGGTTCGTACGATCGGCCACGGTCCCTCGGCTGAGCCTGCCTCGCTACTCGCCACACAGAAGGTTGGGACCGCAATGCAAGTCAACTGCTGAACACAAACACTGAACGTTGTGACTGCCATTAAAATGCACTAGTCTACAACACGGAACGTCGTGACCGCAATGCAAATCGACAGTAAAAAACGTAAATGGGACCGTGATTAAAATGCACTACAACTACGACACGGAAGGTTGGAACCACAATGCAAATCAGCTGCATGAACAGCAACACTGAACATTGAGACTACCATTAAAAACGAACAACAACACGGAACGTAGAGATCATGATACAAATCATGGCGGTAGAGTCCTCCATGATACAAATCGACAGCAACACGGAACGCGTCGTTGGGACGGCAATTACTTAGGCTAAATTGAAGAACAACGGGGAATACCGGACCACGAGGAACGCGATGCAACTCGACCACAACATGGAATGTTTAAGACCGTGATTAAAATGCACAACACAGAACATCTAGACCGCAATCAGTGTAAATCAACTATAACACCGAACCTTGTTGCCTCGACTAAAATGCGTATGTCTGCTATGTATAGCAAAAGTTTCAATTCTCGCGAGCGAGCGTTCCTATGCCCGCTGTACACAGGACAAAATGACGTCAAATTTATCACAAGGGCTCGATTGCGTGTGTGTAAGTTTCAATTCTCGCGAGAGCCATTTATGCATGCTGTACACTAGACAAGATGACATCAAATCTCTCGTGAGACTTGGCTCGATTGCAAATACGTACGACGCGATGGAAAGAACGCAAAAATACGGAAGTAGACACAGTTTTTGCGAATCGCCGAGAGAGAAGCGCAGATTAAACAAAAGACTTAAAACCCCACGTTTTTTCTTTATTTACCATATTTTTTAAACAAAATCAGTTTCGCCACTGTGGCGAAATAGGATCGATTTTTTTTCGCCACTTCGGATTTCGATTCGCATTGGCGAACGTGGCGAATGGGCAGCGCGAAGCCTGTTTTGTTAGCGGATACCGGCAGAGATAAGGCGGCGTTGGACCGCTATTCGATGTAAATGAACACACCTGTGACGTCACAGACCGCCAACCCTGACTCCCACTGAGGGCGTGACCTGAGTGTCGCAAATGACCCCATGAAAGCCGCGCATAGAAATATCAAAAAAATTAACACTTGCAATTTTGTTGCGAGTGTAATAGTATTGACCTCCTGGAAGATATTCTGTCACACGACCGGGACCATTTCACCAGATATTTAATGTAGGCTCTATAAAGTAAGAAAGAAAGTGTCAGCTCTTGGTGGATCATGTGTAACTTAATGTAGGCTTTTTGTCAAAAAGATTTTTTTTTACCTACTTCTTAAGGGAGCAGCCCCAACTGACCACTCGTTTGAATATCAGTAAGTCGCTAAACTGTGTAATTTATATTCAAGCAGTGTAACTTACTGTCATGTAAACACATGCACTAATCAGATGCACACAAATAGTGACAATTAAGTTTAAAGTTTGGAATACAGTATCAGATTATAAAACCAACGTGGCACAGGAGGCCGGCTGTGTTTGTTGGTTAATATAAACTGATGCAGTGGGGTTAATAGCCTATTTCTTGCAAATGTACCTAAAGTGGTTGATACCGTCCCACTGCATCCATCGTCCCCTGCTGACAAGGCACTCTGGTATCATATCCGACAGTCATTAACAGTAAATGCAACCATCTTTCCAATCTGAAGGTTGGAGTTGTACAGTGATATGACTGAAGCTGAGTGGTAGTATTCTACCACAATTAAACAAAATTTTCTAATCACCATGTCAATAAAATGTCATCCACAACACCATTTGTCAATTGACACACTATCTCAAGAGCTCTTTTGGTTTAGTTCACGTGTGTATGGAAGTACTGGGTATTAGCATACAACTATCATTTGTGTTGCTTCCAACAGTTTTGTATTGAGATGATATTTCACTATCTATACCCTTACCAAACCTGCAGACCTGCCAGATGGCTGTTGCAGATCTTCGCAGCTCGGCTGTAGCAGATCACTTGCAGATATCTGCAAATGGTCTGATTTAGTGCATATACAATTAGCTTTGAGCTGCAAATTGCAGCTCATGGGGCATGGTATGCAGATCAATGACATACACATGACAGCTCAAATGCAGCCCGTGACTTTTGACCTGCAGACATACAGCAGCTCATAGCAGACAACTTTAGCCCATGACTTTTGACCTGCAGACATACAGCAGCTCATATTAGACCACTTGAAGACGTATAACAGCTCAAAATGGACATTGCTCATTCACCATTATCATACTGCATGTAATGGGTCATATTTTATTTGTACACACAAAAATATATTTATTTCTACCTCATGTCATGCTCACTTCAATGGCTCACAACAATACAACACAAGCAGCTGGAGATCCTCGTCACCCTGTTAGATAAATGTGACACACCTCATCAAAGTTATCATACCAGTGAACTAGCTCACACGTGAGTAAAAAAGATAACACCTGATGTAGGATGAAGAAACACTCATTTATTACTAAAGGTTAAGGGAAAAATTGCTTTGAATACAACAAAGGAAAAAAGTCTTAAACCTTTATGAAGCTAGCATAATGTTATATCAAAACTAGTACAAACTAGTCCAAGTTTACTTTCATGAACAACTGATGTTGGAGATATTGTGAGATGTTTACCTCAGCATTGTTTGATGAATCAAACTTCTTCTGAGAAATTGTGAAGAGTTAATCTCAGCATTGTAAAATAGATCAAAGTTCTTGTAGTTTATTCAAATATTTCCAGTACTTATCAATTCCAACAAAAGTTATTCTGATGTATAGAATAAATATAGGAAGCTTTGAACAAATACCGGTAGTAGTAATGAAATTGAGATCCTCTATATGGAAAGGACATCAAACTATACATCAAGCAATACACATTTTTGGCATTTAATGAGAAAGAAGAATCGCGAGGGTGTAATTAAATAGATACAATTCACCCAGATGGACCATGGGAAATAAAAGTGTTACTTTATGTAAAATCACTTCGCAGCAAACATGTTTACAAATTCTGTTTACAAATTCTGTTTACTCACTCAAACCAAGGGATTTCCATGCTGAAAAGACACAATGCTACATGTAGGCTACACTCTAAATTTAATCACTCGCGTTTTGATACTTTTATAGTGTAAAACTGTGAAGTTTTCCTTCAACGTGAAGCCTTAATACCAGTCACAGATGAACTCTGAAATGATAGAAGAATGAGAAACACAAGTTACTGAAATGTGAAAATATATGATTTACAGTGCTAAAGTGCAAACAAAAGGTTCACGTAGCTTTTAAAATCTTGTGAGAATTTACATTAGCGAACTTATCAATAAGCCAGTTAAGGCCTGTCGATGAAAAAGAAAGTGAAGCAAGGCTGCAGGCTGGCAAAGACTGAACCATATTACACAGTGTTTCATCTAGGATACTACACCAGGGTGGGGGGATTGGTCCCCTTCCACTGGAATTTTCGAGGGGATTTTAAAATTTTGGGGAACTTAACTTGTAACTTGTACGGGTTTATTTGCCCCGAAAAATAAGTTTGTCTGTTCACTGAATTCAAAAACAGGACCCATTGTGTGGGCCATTGACACCACAGTTTGCTTGTGACTTTCATTGCATGCCGTCTGCACTGAACACGTTCTGTGACAATAAAGTCCGATTGTTCGTGTCGATTTTGCTATCAGAATTATTTTCAGAGTGTTATGGACACCCATACAATGCATAAAAACTTCAGTTTGTCTCCTTTTCTCAATCGTACAGGGATAATGTGACACAGAAACCGTATCGGGCTAGGGCAATGAACTTTGTGAATGTACACGTAACTCTCAACTGGCAGGCTTTCATATGCAAAATCAGCGTACGGAAAATTTACGCGTGGTATGTTGTTTCAACAGCATTTTCGTGAAGCAGATCAAAAGCCTAGATGAAACATTGATTACATGGTGATCGAAAATTGGCAATTTTATTGATGACAATTGTGTTGGATTGACTGTGTACATATTATTTCAGCACCTAGTAGCTGTCTTCTTGAACCGTACAATCGCAAATCGGCAGTTTTACTGATGCCTGGCTTGAACTTTGAAGCAACTAGATATCCTCGATATACCGAATGTAATCTTCAGAAAAGTCTGTACAAATAAAAAACGCATATGAAGGAGATATGTCAAAGTAACTTACCTATAGTATCATTGGGATATCGGTATGCGATTCGCAATACGTTTGCAATTGCAGGCAATATATCCACGGTTTGACGTCATTTCTCTGACGGCAAGACCTATTGGTACGTTGAATATGTCGTCAAGTATACTCGTTCAATTTGCTACCATTTTATCAAAGTTTGGATACCGTTTTCGGCGAAATTTCATCCAAAGTTTAGCAAAGAAACATGACAGAGTAACCCTGAAGCTAATTCAATACGTGTAGATTAACGGTCGATGTGTCTTGCCGCTAACACTTTGACCTGCGTGACCTGGGTCATTTAGCAAATCTGACCAATAGCGGACAACTTTTCACATGATAAATGACGTCATCATGCGTGATGCAGCCTAACCAACAACAACATGCAACGTACACGTTTTTCTCAAGGGTCTATGATTTGATGTTCGGACCTGTGGGGAGTAGCAAAAGTAGCGGTGCTCGGACCTACAAATATCAAAGGTAAAACGGAGCACAGCTTAACATCGAATGAACAATGATTCTGAGGAAGACACGTTGATAATTATAAGGCAACTTCTCATTGATGCACAGGGCTTTCCCGGCGTTTTTATATGTGTGCATACATATGCCCATAGGATTACGCTGATAGACTACATGTACACGTACACGCGTACTCGATCAATTTTCTGAGCCGAGATCGCAAAACGGACGCACACAAATTTTAATTTGAAAATGGACTGAACTCATTAAATACCTGACCGTCCTTATAACTTCACTCTACTAGAAACGAAAACTCAACTACGGTGGTGCCTATATATATGCCTTGACTGGCTCATGTTTTGCTGCCAGTGAACTGTTTCGAGCTGCCATAGAGCTGTGACAATTGTAGTGTCAACAAAGTTTTACTTCGAACGATTTTGAGCTGCATAACGGCTGTTGACCGATCGGCCAAGAGCTGCACAAGTCTGCATTTCGTCTTCCAGAGACACTCGAATCTGCAGCAGACAAATGACAGCTCCAAACGCTCTCTGCAGATCTGCATTAAAGCTGGTTTGAGCTGTCACAGCTCTGAAACCGATCTGCTGCAGCTAAATGAAGATCTGCACGTTTCCTACGGGTATTCATCTAGTAACTGTGTATTACTTGGCAGACAAAAAATTGAAAGCATGCTTTAAAGCATCTTTTATCTTTTTTACCGACAATATCATACAAAAATATCGTTTATAAATGTCAAATTTGCTGTTTGCAGATGAGCAGTGGACTAAATTTTTCTGAATCAAGAGGCATACAGCTTGTGCATCCAAATACAGCTAATACATCATGTGAATCAGCTTATTGGTCATCCACTGCAAACTTATCTAGTAGCCTGGCAAGTGTTCCAAGTAGGTTGTTTAGAATGGTAACTTTTTTGTATATGCAAAAGGCAGGATATGTCCTGCACAGCTGACCTTTTGTTTTCCGATAAACAGTTCTGTTCTTAGAGTAAAGATCTACTGTTTATATCTGAGTGACAACTGCATGGGGCAATTTGTTCTAGGTGATTTATAAGTACTACAGTAACTTGTTCACAGGGTCTGTGTCTATAGGTAGCCTGACATTTACATTGGTGTAGGTGTGAATCATTCAAACCACCTCTGCTGTATGATGATCTTATACACTCTTTTGCATGTATCATCGAATGCTCGACTTCATGTTAATATTGATACATCTCATGAATTAATCAGTGTGTTTCCTTTGAAACTTCATGAGTTGACAAGGAACTTCCTCAAAGAGTTCACCGCCTCAATCATGTAATAAAATGTATAGCTCCGACTCATCAGACAAAACGGCATCAACAAATAAAAATGCAACATTGTACGACTGCCTGTCTGCATACATGCACAGTACAGTGTCACTTTCACGGACAAAATGCAAGTGGTTTTCCGACACCATTTCTTAGGCGAAGACGCATCTGAGAACTTCACTTGAAAGGTGTTTCTTATGGTGAGATTGCATCGACGACTGGAGTGTCTAAATCAACAGCGCACAATATCTGCTGTACGTACGAGAGAATACTGCAGGCTCCCTGAATGCAGCCGGTGATAGACCACCCAGTGTGAGAACGCACCAGTGTTGTGGACAACGTTCTCCAACATCGAGTTCTACAAAAGGTTGCAGCCAAGTATTTACTTACACGAAATCAGAAGAAAATTTCTTGATGGTAACGTATGTACGGTCGAAAACGTGCCATCGCTGGCGACAATCCACCAAGCGATAACAATGCAAATACCTGAGCATGAGTCGAAAGAAAATATCAAGTCTTGCCGCCAAATCAATGACTCAAGCTATAGAACAATATACACTGGAGTTCATAGAAATTGTTTCTGACTACAATATAAATCAAATACATTGGTTTGATGCTAGAGTCTTCGGTGATCCGAAAGTTGAAATACAACGGCATGCATCGATACGCTACGTACACAATCAACCTCCTTGTCAGTGCTATGCTTGTCGATCATTCCGACGCGATCGTTGGCACATCAAACAGGTTGGAGCTACTGAACTTTTTCGATTAGGCTGCAAGTTACGGAAAATTTTGGAAATCGGTGTTTGGCCGTCGGTCACTCGGACTGTGTGATTATGGATAATTGCGGTTTCCACCACATGCGATATGTTGAATAAAATCTCCAACGACTATCGCAGGAGAAAGGAGTTCGTCTGATTTACCATACACCAAATCCCCAGTTCAACGCTTGCGAGCCGTGTTTCAAGTATACAAAGAGTGAGCTTAGATCTAATCAAGATTTCGCATACAGGTTCACTGAACTAGCGACTGCTAATGCCATAGCAAACATTACTCTCGGTGCTTGTCGTTTCTTTGTGAGAAAATGTGATTTCATTTGAAAATGGGACCATCATCATTCATAATTGGCACGCATGTACTTGTGCCGGCGTGAGGAAATGAACCAGCGCGATGTTGACTTTCAAAATGAACCAGTGCAATGTTGACTCTCAAAATGAAAGTTCGACTACAATTTTTGTTTCTCTCTTGAAATGTGAATCTTAGTTTCCAAATTCACACATTTTAAAGTGTTTCTTTGTTGGCGGCCAGGACTCTGCACAGCACAGTGCAGAGCTAGCCCTACGAGTATGGCGAGAGTGTCCGGCTTTGGCTACGCCGCCTCGGAGGTGGGAGCTAGGCAGTGTAGCCAGACACTCTTGCCATCCTCGTAGGGCAAATTGCAGAGCATGATATTTAGGCACGCGACCTTCGGCAGTTGCTTTGTAACCAGACGTAAAATGTTCTTTCAGCATGGCTAAAAATAGCAGTAGAACTGGACTTGAAGTTGACATTTGTTGATCATGATCACGAGATTTCTGATGGTCGAGAAGTGTCCAGTCTTTGATTTACTTTGATAGTTTACCAGATTCAAAGATCTTTGTGCACTATAGTATTGGAAGAGAACATTAAACACAAATTCCGATGACATTTACACGTACAACACTCATTGGTAGCATGTACAAACCTTAGATTGTCTAGGTACAAACCAATGAAGTCTAAAGCATCGAGCGTTCCCGCGACCACTGTGCATTCCATGTAAGCGAAAATAAATGTGGCGCACCCGTGTTGTGTGCCCCAGCAAGATTAAGTGCCGCCAAAACTATTTTTGTAACAGCGATCTGTTGTTATGTACCATATTCGCTTTTCAGTTGTGGTATTGGAATTCACGCGTAAATTTTACCTGGCTTAAACTTATGTTTTAATCTCACTGCATCATATTGCCCATTATTTTTGAACGATCGAATCACACGAATTGCTAATGTAACAGTACGTATGATATGCAATCATGGATGTAAAAAATAGATGCACCTAGGAATATGACGTTCACGTTGCTCGGTTGAGTGCACACAGTCAGCTACACTGTATCTACATGTTTACATAAACTTGTTGCCAGAGCGGCGGCGTCTGGAACTTCTTAGGAAGTTCCTTATCAACTCATGAAGTTTCAAAGGCAACACACTGATGAATTCATGAGATGTATCAATATTCACATGAAGTTGAGCGTTTGATGATAGATGCAAATGTGTAATAATATGCTGAACTACAAGGTGGGATGGTGACCTGTTTGGTGGGACAGCAACAGGGTTAGTGTACTCCAGTAAGGGGCGCCACCAACTTGAAATGGAGCTCCCCTAATCTTATAGACGCAACCCGGTGCGGTAAGCACACCATTGGCATCGCCATAGTGACATTTGTTGTTGGCAAACACTGGAACTGTGGTCATGTGGACATTCTGTGGACCATGCTTTGTGAATTGTTCTCTGAATTATACAGTATTCGTTTTCAATGTATTTTGGACATAAACACAGTCGCTGGGTGAAAATTAACACTGTCTGTCGAATTTCTGGAATATTGGGAGCATGTTGAGTACGTCCTAACAGTAGCATTACTTTTTCACATATGCATAGTCTTACCATAACTCAGCTTTTTTAGGGGGTTGCGTCTTTTAAGAAGTTAAATAATTGGAAAACAGCATAAGCCACAGTCGTGATATTTATAGTATCGGCGGAAAAAGTCCAGCCGGGTCTTATATATAGTAGGTTCTGTCTGTCTGTTCATACGTCCGTCTGTCTCTCCTTCCGTCAACAGCCGTTGGATGTTTCTCAGACAACTCAGAACCCATTTTGTTCAAACATGGCGCAAACTATAACCTACAGAGTAGGTCAATTATTTTGCAATACAGTCCAATATGGCCGCCAGACAGCTATTTTGTTGTGATTTTTCATGTCTGTGATGAATAATTCAAAAGTCCCTGAACCAATTTCATTGAAACTTGGCCAAAAGATAATGGCATATATACGTCAATATATTTCAATATGACTATCAGACGGCCATTTTTCCAAATTTTCATGTCTTTGATTTGAACAAAAACCCTAACATTGCTGAACTGATTTGTTCAAACTTGGCACAAAGATAGTCCCTGAGGATGCAGTCCAACCAGGACTTGCATTTTGTGTACCGTCCATCGGTACATCAATCTCTAGGCCTGCATTTGTCAGACACGTCTGACCGATTTTGTTCAAACTCTAAGCAAGAAGGCAAAGCGATATGCACATCAATTTGTTACGTGATATCATCTAATATGGCCACCAAGCAGCCAATTTTCACTATTTTTCATGTCTTAAGAAGCAAATTCAATCATCCCATAACCAACTTTGTTCAAACATGGCACAAAGATGTACTATTGCATACATATGTCTGTCAATTGATTCTGTGATATGATCCAATACGGCAAGCAGATCTAGACAATTTGTTCTAATTTTTTCATGGCTTTGAAGAATCTCTCAAACTACGGCCCACATATGCATGCCAATTTATTTCTTGTTGCAATTTTGCATGTCTTTGAAGCATAATTCAAAGATTACTGAACCGACTTTGTCCAAACTTGGCACAAAGATCAAGCACCATGGCATACATATGTATGTCTATTTAAATTTACTTTGTGACAGGATCCAATATGGCCACCAGATGGTCTTTTTTTGGAATTTTTCATGTCTTTGAAGCTTAATGCAAATATTACTTGAACATGAATGTTGTTGAGACTTGGTGCTATGGCATACATATACGTGTCTACTAATTTTATGATATGATGCGATATGGTCAAAAGATAGCCATTTTATTTCAATTTTTGTTGTGATTTTTTAAGTCTTTTAAACATAAGTCTAACATAGGTCACTGTCCCTCGTTGGACTGATTTTGTTCTGATGTGATACAAAGATGGCATTCTTGTGCACATTAATTTGTTTCATTGTATAATCCAAACTGGCCGATTACAACAACATACCCAATCCCAAACCATGCGTATAGTATGTGCCAAAATGACACTAGAGGCAGATCTGATTAAAATCAGATGTAGAGTGGTGTCTGAGTGCTTTACTTCCGTGTTCCTCGCCGCTCTACATCTGAAACTACGCCATAGAAGATCTCGTTTTTTCAAAGTAAACTACTCAACCAATCAGAACACGGCTTGCTTGCCACTTTAGACTACGCATTCTTGCTTCCCACTACGCGGTTAAACTAGCTAACTAGTTGCTTGACAGTTTTGCATCCATAAAAATCTTCAATTTTTGTTGTTAACTGTCTATCTTTCTGAACCGTCCTTATAATGAATGCCGTAACTGGAGTTAGATTAGTTCTCACCATTAATTACGGACGTACGCGATCACAAGGCACGGCTTTATACGCACAGTACCGGGGTACATACACATCTCTCCACAGATAGCCCCATAGACTTCAAACAATCTTGTACTATGCTATGTACACGGATTGTCAGTAATGTAATAGTTCGAGTACTTTAACATTTTTAATTAACAGGCAAATACAAATTACAAAGGTTTTTCCTATATCAATGAAGGAACTGAACTTAGGACAGGAACAGCAACAGTGCGCCGATCATTATTTGCTCCATGTCAAGTCAATGATGCTCGGTCGAGCGTGCTCACAGTGGTCAGCCACGTATCGCAGGGCGTCATCCTCGCTGAGAGTGCGAGTGGACTGTACTGAGCACTCAAACAAAGGCGTGTTGTCATTACGCTGGAGAACGTGTTTTCCTATCATCACCACATTTCAAAAGTTGATTGAAAAGCTAAGTTTGAACTGGTGCTGAAACACAATTTAGCATGGTCCGACTTGCGATTAGTGTTTTCGGAACATAATCTTGGCAGGCTGTGTTTATGATAATTATGTCATGCCTGCGTTTTTTAACAAGCGATCTGATTGGCTTGAGAAAGTGTGAGATTTCAACTGGATTTTCTATGGCGTAGGTTCAGATGTAGAGAGGCGCACCAGCAAAGAGCCAGCAAAGATAAAGAGGGCGCCTAAACTCTACCGGTATATCTGATTTTAATCAGATTGCTAGAGACAGTGAGGGCATTGTCATGTGTGATGTAATCAAATATTCCTTCAGTGGTCATTACTGGCAGAGATAGGTCATTTATTGAACGTTCCTTAGATTACCTTATTTTGCAAGTCACAGGCCTAACACAAGTTGCATCAATGTCATTCCACAGCTACCTATAGACACCAAAGATTATAACAAAATAGACCAGCAGGGACTGTGTCATCAACGATGACTTGTTCAGTCTTTGCACAAAGATAAAATACTGTTACATACCTATGCATGTCAATTTTTTAATGATATGATTCAATATGGCTGCTAGAACAGTCATTTTGCATGACTGCCAAATTTTCATATCAAACTGTGTTCAAACTTGGCGCAAAGATGAATTGCAATGCCATATATGCATTTCTATTGATTTTGTGACACCATCAATTTTGGAGACCACGCAGTCATTTCATGTCATTGAACCATAACATCAATGAACCAATTTTGTTCAAACTTGCTGCAAGAAAAAGTGCTATGGCAAACATGTTCCAATTTTGATTAACAAACAGCAAATCACTTCACAGCTGATCCCATTTCTTTCCCAAAATTCCACCAAATCATGCATGTACATGTACATGTTGCCATCATGACACTTTGGGCACTGAGGGTGGTGTTGTGTGTGAGGTCATCAAAAGTTCCTTTAAGATCATGACCAGCAGAGAAAGGTCATTTATATGCTGCTCAGACATTATCTTATACCGGGTATTGCAAATCACAGACTTTATGCAAGTTGCATCAATGTCAATCCACAGCTACCTATAGACACAAAAGATTATAATAATAAAATCGACAGTGTGACTGTGTCAGCAAGGATGACTTGTTGTTTTTGAAATATTGGTATATAAGTGTTACAAAATGTGACTCAGGTCTCTAAAAATGTTATTAAGAATTAAAAATTGGGTAGTGGCCTATTTTATTAATGATTCAATCTGTAAATGGAGCAAAGCAGCAGGGGTATGGGAAGGGGTGTCCCAGCTCCCCATTGTTGGAACATTTTCGAAATCTATAAATGAAGAATCAATGGATTTGGCTGTAAATGAAGAAAGATTTTCTCTGGTTCTTTTAGAAGCTTTAATACTCAGACTGCCTCCATATTTTTCGATTTCCCTTATCTGGCATTTCCCACTCCAACCATCAGTTTGCCTTCTTAATTTCCCTTTTCCCTATGCTGTTTTTCCCTTATAGGCATTGTTAACCGGTCACAACAACCTCAGCAGCAAGCAAACCAGTCTTCACCACCTTTCATTTATTTAGTTTGGTTTGCCATTAATTCAGTTTTTGTTACTTTTTGTTTGGTTATTTTTTTATACATCCTTTCTACATATTGACTGCAGTGCTACTCAATTTTAATCCAGGTGAGCATCATGGTTGTATTGAGCTTTAAATCTATGTTTGAATTTGTTAGAACTGCATAACAACCAGACACTGTACACTAAGAGTTGAGTGAGAAATTTGTCATCCTCACCAAATGCTATCAAAATGTCAGCTTCTGAACCCTTCGTAAAACTGTTTGTTAGAACCTGTGTTGTGGCTTATGGACTAATGTCAAAACAAAATGTATTTGCACAGGGAAGAACACTTAAAAGCAATTATGTTATTGTTAAATATTGCTGCCGTTTTGAATCAGATAGGGACTTTATACTGAAAGGCCCTGGATAATTAAAACATGCGCATGGTAAATGCAACTAATTGTGCTTTGCCTCGTCCCCCCCCCCCCCCCCCCCCCCCCCCCCCGTCTCCTAAACAAAAGTTTGGAAGTGCGAAAATCCAAGAAAGCCTCATTCTGTATCAGCATACCTACAATTGGTAGTTACGTCATGCTAAGGAATTGCAACAAATTTCAACAATGCAGTGACACACTCAGTCTTTGTAACGTGACGAATAGGATCATACCTGATACACTCCAAACAATTTAGTGATATTTTGTGATATATAAGGATGCCCAGCGAGATGTTGTGACATTAAAAATGTAGTGCAATTTTTGTGCATGGTAATCAAAATACAGCAACACCCCCTCCCTCCCTAAACGCAGAAATTGCGTTTACCGTGCGCCTGTTTTAATTAAACAAGGGCCCTAATAGCTTAAACCCCTATGCAGGGGTATAATAATGTTCACATTATGTTATTGCATCACAAATGAGTACTGCTTGAAAATTTCTCTTGATGGGTCTTACAACATTAATTGAGGTCGCATAATAACATCTATTTTCTATTTCATAAGCTTAAGAGCATACTACTATGAAATGATTCTCATAAGTTTTCCAATTGACAAATGAAATTTGGGCAAACAAATCCTGGAACAGCACATGTCACTGCTGAGTTGTGCTTGCTATGAGGTGACCAAATGTACACATAAACTATAAAAAATTATTCTTCAGTCTCATTAACACATCTGCCAACATCATCCAAAGCTAGTTATAATAGCACAGGTTTGGATTTATTGGAATCACTGGTGATAATTAAGTTGAAGGATACAATACTTGAGCCTACGATCTACATTGTAATTCTAGGTGCACAGTCACAAAAGGGTGTGGTCACTGTCGAGTCTTCAAGCAGAGGTCTTGTTGCAGTTAAGTCTTGTCGGGAAGTGCTCTGACCATGTGCTTTTTGACTAATTAACTTACAAGCTATGATAATATGACAGAACCCCATGGCCTTTGAGTGCCAGCGCGCCGTACTAACGGTATTTGCACGAGTGCTGCGGTGTATTTGGTGGCAATCCTTTCACGAGTGAAGCGAGTGAAAGGACAGCCGAATACACCGCAGCACTCGTGCAAATACCGCTAGTACGGTGCGCTTGCATTCACAGGCCATGGGGTTCTGTTATTATTACATATGTTCTGTCTTTTATTTGCATCATTTATCGAGAGAATCGACGACTAGTCTGCGTACTACTTATCTGTCAAAGCTTCAGGGCGACCCTGCGGAGTTATATAACATTGACATCACTACATGTAATGAGGCATCGAATCAGATTTCACTTTTCATTGGTCAACGCCGCCACACCCTCCATTTTGATTGGCTAAACTATTGTTTACTTGTTTATCAAGGATGACGTAAGAGGAACGTCGGAGGGCTTGAACTCTGCTTGCGATCGCTCACACATACGTAGCCATAGATATAGCCAAACGAAGAGAACTTTGAATGTGGAACGCTTTTGATTTTTTCACATTTTGAGCTTGAAATTCTTCTAAATGATCGATACAAATAACAGTTCAAAGATTTTTATGGGAAATTTAAGAGTAAGATACTGCAAACGTAACTTGTTGAACGATCAAATTTCAGTGTTCACTGGGCACACAAGCGCTCAGTTAGTATCTTTCATCAATAGCGTGTAGGACAGACAAGCACAGAATAAACTGCATGTAAAAGTGACTTTTTATTGTAAACAGGGAATGTCCGGTGAGAAAGCTACTGGCAAAAACATCTCTGAAAATGTTAACTGTTTAATTGGCTCCGCTGCGCCCGCAGTTACGTGTGTTTCGATGTATGATGGCCGCCGTGGTAGGGCGGCCACCGTGTATCCACCATTCAACCATTGAGCTAGAAACGGACGTCGCCCGTTGTCAATGTTTTTGCTTCGCTGACAAACAAACTGCTCTTGCGGATATTAAAAATCATCCTCACACTATAATAAGTACATGCAATTTTCTTTGTGGTAGTTTTTAATCGGTAATGTCGTGCATTTTACTATAATAAGCAACGAACCAAAGTGAAACGAAATCTTGTAGACGACATTTTTTGTGTTTACAAACATAAATAGTTCCGGGTCAATATTGGTAAATACTCATTAACATAAAGGAATGGCATAATGTTTTTGGTATTGCACTGCAGTGCAAATACCGGTAGTACGCGCACGCTTTGATGCAAGTAAACTGTGGTAAATACCGGTATGTAATAATAATTGTTACCACATCTTTTCCCAAATATAGGTATTAATCCCTCCTCTTTTGGTGTATAAGGCAAATGACTAATTAAACTTGAGATTGACAGTTGATAGTTGTTGGCAGCTAAATTTCCTGCCATCGCATCTCTTGAGAGTTATGCTATTTGTCCTTGTTGCAATAGTGTGTTTACAAAATGGATGTTTCTCTGGTATATTCAAGTGATTACACAGGTCATTCATTCTCATTTCTTGTGTCTCGAAGTGATAACACATGGATTCTTTCTTGAGTCCAGGGTGCATGTCTAGGCTGAGTGTCACTATTATATAACAAGGTCAACAATCACAGTGGCGGTCATTCACATTATGAATCACTTCTAAAATGAATTTTATAATCCGGTTTTAGTATAAGTTGTATACCCCTACAAAAAGCCATAGATAGCAGTGCACGCTTGTTTGTTGCTTCTTAGAAGTCTAATCAAAGCAAAGCCTGGTGTGAACTTCCTGAGGGAGCAATTCTTGACCCGTTAGAAAACAGTCACTGCCTTACCAGGTGAAAAGGTGCCAGGGTTCATTTTTGCCACTGCATTTGCTTGATTTTTTCTTAAAAAACAGGCAAGTTACCAAAGATAAAAATTACTTCTTCTACATAACAGGACTCAGCACTGGCTTGTAAAAGAGAACCAGCCATTGGCAATTTTCTACTGTAAAGAATAATTTGTTGGTAAACATGTAAGACCATAAAAAATCAAAAACAGATAAAAAAATTAAATGTATGACTCAAATATCAGTAGCCATCTTTGGTGAAAATATCAAATTGAAATAATGCTGCATCATTCTCCCTGAAATCAATTTTTGATGTATCTTGTTCAGTAAATGAAATGTTAAGCATGACACATTATTCAAGCTTGAAAATGGCTAAAATGTGTATTGCTGCACAGTGATCCTTTTGTTTTATCATCCAGAGCCTTGGTTCTGAAATATCTGAGCTTGTTCTCTACTTCCTTTATGTTGATCTAACAGCGGTTATGCCATTCACATTGGCTTTTAAAGGTGAATGCACACAGTAAAATTTTGTAAAAGAAACTCAAATTAAAGTTATGATCATGAGGGAAACATAAAGACATTACATATTTCTAAATTGATATTTTGTCTTGTTTGCAGATGCCAATTTCCCAACCCTTGTCTCCAGAATATACCAGTGTTGATGTGAAGCATGACTCTGATCCTGATTACGAGCCACATGATGAAGAGCTTTCAGAAAATGACATGTTTCCAGCATTGAATGCAGTCAGATAAAACTCATGCAGCCACAACAGACAACTTGTAAAACTAATCTCACAAGTAATCTACAGGAGACTTTTACAGTCAATATCCATCGTGACGAACTGCACATGCATATGCCACTTTCCGAAACCTCTTCAGAAGATACCTGTGCTGAATCCAAGTCTGCTCAAAATGGCAGTGGGAACAAGACAGTAACAGAGAGTGATAGCTGTGAAAATGACCCAAGTCCACTTTCCAAAACTTCCTCTTCAGAAGATACCTGTGCTGAATCCAAGTCTGTTCAAAATGGCAGTGGGAACAAGACAGTAACAGAGAGTAATAGCTGTGAAATTGACCCAAACGATGGTTGGAACAAGACAGTAACAGAGAGTGATAGCTGTGACCCAAGTCCACTTTCCAAAACTTCCTCTTCAGAACGTACTTGTACTGTATCAAAGCCTGTTCCAAGTGGCAGTATGAACAAGACATCAGAGAGTGATAGCTATGCACTAGTTGACCCAGAACCAAAACTTCCAACAAGGCAAAAGGCGAAATCTTCTAGAAAAGCTGTTAAAACTAATAAAGCACACATAGTACCGTATGCAGTAGCAGAGTATCATCGGAAAAGAGAAAGTGGGACAAATACGCGTACTGTTTATTTGGTGAGAAGAAACCCAAAAAAAATTGTACGACATTTAGTCAGCAAGCACAGTAGCGAACAACTTGTGGCTCAAGCTTTATCACTACCAAGAAATGGAAAGGAAGGCAATAAATAATGGATGAAACAAAGGAATCTTGGCAATCATAACCACAACAAAGCAGTTCTTCTTGGTGAAGCTGAGGACTTAATCATACGCAAAAGGCCATGCTTTTGCAGCAAACAAGCCATTACAAAGTATCTTCACTGCAATGACTGCAAAGGGTACTTTCGTAGCAAGACATTGAAACTGCGTACTTGCCCAGAAGAAACTACCACCTCTCCTTCTAAACGTCTTAAGAGAGCTACGATGTTACTACCAACCAAACATGATATCTCAAATCAACTTACACCGGTTATGAGTCAGATGAATGCTGATCATGTCACCCCTTATCGTGAGAAATGATTCAAACATTTTGAAAGTGGGGCAAACTGAGCTAGACAAAAGTAACTCATCGAAGAAAGCAGACTTATGTCGGGAAAAGATGTGGACATTAGCAAAAGTTTTGCAAACTGCAAAAGAAATGTGAATTTCATCAAGCGACATATCCTGAAACTCATGCATTTTTCCCCTTCTCTGCTAAATAGAGAATTTTACTAGTTTTGGCTAGCAGTACAGCTTCCTGAGGGAGTCGGTAATATTCCCTGTGAACTGCCACATTGTGGCCCATATGGTTTGCCAACTGCTCAAGTTGATGTTTCTTCAAAGAAAGAATTTGGGACATTGTTGCAAGGTGCTTCCACAATTTTGTATTGGTAATGCTTTCTGGGTCCTTGAGTCCAGCTTCAGAGGCAAGTTTTTTTGATGACTTCATGGGCTCTCAGAGGAGTGCTGGCACAAGGTGTACCTCTTGTGAATACAAACTTGCTTTCAGGCATATTTTCTTTGATGTATTGGACAGTCATACAAACTTACGCAGGTTGTGAGTCAGATGAATGCTGATTATGTCACCCTTATCGTGAGAAATGATTCAGACATTTTGAAAGTGGGGCAAACTGAGCTAGACAAAAGTAACTCATCAAAGAAAGCAGACTTATGTCGGGAAAAGATGAGGACATTAGCAAAAGTTTTGCAAACTGCAAAAGAAATGTGAATTTCATCAAGCGACATATTCCGAAACTCATGTATTTTTCCCCTTCTCTGCTAAATAGAGAATTTTACTAGTTTTGGCTAGCAGTACAGCTTCCCTAGGGAGTAATATTCTCTGTGAACTGCCACATTGTGGCCCATATGGTTTGCCAACTGCTCAAGTTGATGTTTCTTCAAAGAAAGAATTTGGGACATTATTGCAAGGTGCTTCCGCAATTTTGTACTGGTAATGCTTTCTGGGTCCTTGAGTCCAGCTTCAGAGGCAAGTTTCTTGATGACTTCATGGGCTCTCAAAGGAGTGCTGGCACAAGGTGTACCTCTTGTGAATACAAACTTGCTTTCAGGCACATTTTTTTTTACGTATTGTATAGTCATATTCAAGCTTCGCGCATGTTCTCTGTTAGCAATATAGGTACTCCCCTTCCTCTTTTCCCTCTGACCATAATCAATGACAGTCCATCTAAGGCCACTTTCTCAGGGGTGGTAAGTGATTTGGCTATTTCATCATGGATTTGGCGTTTCTCGTTTACTTGCTTCAAATACTCTTCTATAGTGAGAGCTTCAACCTCCCTGGGCCGCCTTCTATTGAACAGGATAATCTGTGCAAGAGTTACAGCAGTGAGCTCTTCGTATGTGTTGGCTGTCATCAGTCCTTGTTGTTCGATCTTCTCTTTTATTTTTTTTTCTGTTTCCTTTAGATGGGTATCAAAAGCCACACACTCTTCAGTGAGAGGAATCAGTTTTGGTTTCTCCCAGCTACATTGCTGTCTTTGGCGCAAAGCAGACGCAGTCACTTTTACATTCCAATCGGTCTCATGTAATTTCAAGAATTTATCAACTTCAGCAGCCTTTGAATTTAACTCCTCTGTTATGTATCCATTTCTTACTACTAGTGCCAGGTCTCGGAGTGCAAACCCAATTCTCAGTGCATTTGAGTAGGTTCTATGACTTTGTGTTTCCTCATCATACCCAGAGAGTTTTCTGGCACAACTGACATCGGTTATAGGCTCGTGGTGTCACAATGTCAGCTGCATGAACAATACTGGAATCAATTGATCCAAACGAGACAGTTTCCTTCGATGCTGATGAAGTTGATGAAGATGGGGAAGATGAAGATGAAGAAGATGAAGGGAATGAAAAACAGAATGTGGAAGAAAGAAGTTCAACAGCTTCTGTAAACTCAAAAAGGAGACAGCAGTTCACACGAGAGGAAGACAAGACAGCATGTCACAAACCTGCTAAACAGGTATGTAAAACTTCACTTACTGGTGCTGTGCAAATGGGCAGAAAATATGTCAAGTGGACCAAAAAACAGCTAGATTTCCTGCTTAAGGATCCTGATGTCATAAAACATTGGAAAACCAAGTCCATGCAAGGGAAGACAACTTGCCTCCAGATTATTGATTGCAGCATGGTTGTACTGGACTGTAAACATTAGACGGGTGTCAAGTACAAAATTTATAACATGAATAAGGCTGAAAACAAAAAAGTAACAAGCAAATGAAAGGGAGAAGCATACCAAAGCCGATTTTTATGTGCAAGATCTTTAGGATTTGTCAGTCTATCGGAAAATCATTTTTAGCAGTCACAAATCACACCAGGTAAAACTCATCTTAAAAGTGCCACTTGTCTGTAGACCGTAATAGGTGCAGATATCACTATACCTTTTCCCATGATTAAAATTACAGTTATCTCTTCTAAGTGTCTAAAGTGTAATCTTGTCAAGTTAATGTCGGTTTTACTAAAATTGTGAGATACAACTGACTTTTTTCCTACCTACCAAATTTCGAGGAAAACAATAACAAGATCAGCCTTGGTTGTGTTTCCTTTTAAGATATAAAAAACCTGATCGTGCTTAGGCCAAAAAAATTTGTGTTGTTCCTTGTGAAGTTCCTTGTGGCACAGAGGCAAAGCACTATGGCATACATATTCACATCAATTTGTTTTATATGATATAATATGGCCAACTAACAACCATTTTGTAGCCATTTTTCATGTCTTTTAAGTATATCACTCAAACAACCCTGATCCAGTTTTGTTCAAACTTAGCACAAAGATAAAGTACTGCAGCATGCCTATGCATGTCAGTTTTGTGAAATGATACAGTATGGCTGCCAGACAGCCGTTTTATTGTTGCTGAATTTTCATGTTTTTGAACCATAACTCAAAACTGTTCAACTAGCCCTTGGTCAAAAGGTTAAGTGCTATACCATACATACACATGTCTTTGATTTTATAATACGATCCAATATGGCTACAACACAGTCATTTTCTACATTTTTTAGCTTCGCTGTCAGCAACGTGGAGCTTTTCAGATAAGTTGATTGTCTGTCGTCATCCGTCGGACTGTCCGTCCGTCATCAATCAGCAATTGCCGCCCTTCTCTGAAACCACTGGTCGATTGCTTTTAAATTTGATATGCAGATCCCTAGGGATGACCTAAGTCAGATTTGTTCAAATTGTATTGATATTTGCATATTCATATTTTGGGGGCAATTTTTGCTGTTTTTGGTCTTAAACTGGTTCTTTGAGAACAGCCTGTTTGACTGCTGTAAAGGTGACTATGGAGGTCTCCATGAGTGAAGTGAGTCAAATCAAGTCAAAGAATTGTGAAATTTCCTATTTTAAGTCAATGAAATTACACCACCCCTTTTTTGTCCAACATGCCTGTGTAATTCCTTTGACATGCGTTATGTATATCTCTAAGGTTGACTCCGGTAAGATTTATTTAAATCATTAAAATTGCATTTTTGTAATTTGAGGCAATGTAAATACAATTCTCTTAAGGAAAAACTCGTCAAACAGGTCATTTTATATGTGTTGTACAAATTTATCCTCAATAGTTCCCTTGTATAAGTATGCCAATATCACAGCAGAGCTCTATCGGCCGCTAGATTGTTTGTGTTTCTTTTCTTTGAACCAGAACTCTAACATCCATGAACTGGTTTTGTTCAAACTTGCTACAAAGGTAAAGTACCATGGCAAACATGTGCACATTATTCTTTTTTCATTTTACAATCCAAAATGGCCAATTAATAAAACTAATCCCATACCCTTCTGGAAATTCCACCATATCATGCATGTACATGCATGTACATGCCATCATGGCATTTGGGGCACAGATGGTGTTGTCCATTGTTTCATCATTTAAAGTTCCTTTTATGGTCATGACCGGCAGAGATGGATCATTTATTGAATGCTGCAGAATACTTTATTTTGACAAGTCACACACCTATGGCAAGTTGCATCAATGTCACTTCACAGCTACCTAGCTGCAAAAGATAATAATAAAATAGAAAAAGCAGGGACTGTGTCATCTAAGGTGACTTGTTTTGCATTTACAGGCCCAGCACAAGGTACATCAATGTCATTCCACAGTTACCATATACAGCAAATATTATAGCAAAATAGACTTGGGACTGTGTTATCAATGATGATTTGCATTGTTATATACTCAGAGTTTCTCGAGAATTTCAATTGCCTCTAATTTTTTTACCTTGGTAAAGTACAATTAACAACCTTGCATATTAAAATGTATAGATTGTGTTTTGTCAGTACACTGTTGAATTGCAAAGATTTTCGCTCCAACAAAGTTTCTAATTTTTATGTATATTATTCTTGAGCTATCATACATAAAGTGTCATAAAGTGGACATGGGTCATAAAGAGGGCGTTCTGTAGTCTGCAGGTTTGATCATTTAGCGTCTTGATCATCCTTAAGCTTGATGTAATGAGGGGGATTTTTAGAAAGTTGAAAATCAGTACCAAAGTTACCTTGTGAATCCTTATTGATTCATACTCCATTGTTAACTCTCTCAGTTTGGAAATGCGTTTTCACCATGCTTTTTTCTTTGACTTCAATATGAACACAGACAATACTGAGGATGACAACTTTCGATTTATATATTTTCATTAGAAAAAAGTAAAATAGTTTTTTGTAGCTTTATATTACAGCTTAGTGAAATGAGAGGGATTTTTTTAGAAATAGTTTTAAATGCAAATTCGAACAATTGTAGAAGTGGTGTAAGGAGGCTTGTCACAATATAAAAAAACAAATGACAAGGGGGACTCATCTCTGATGAGTTATCATTTTTTCAGGAATTTCATAAGATTCATTTTGATTTTGATGATATTATTATTGAGTTTGATTTATCAGAGAGAAGTTGTACGGTTATGTTGATAGAAGTTATATGTATGACTCCATTGACGTGTATGTGAACGATAAAGCCTAGAGTTTGGCAAGAGTGTCTGGCTGTAGCTGTGACATCTGAGTGGCAGGTCACACGTTATCCTTAGGCTACAAAAACTTTCTTTCATTTACTTGCACATACTGTATGTTACCAGTGTTGTAGCATATTGCAGTTTTTGACTTGTAAAAGACCGTTACTTTTCTCAGAAATAAAGGCTTCACTTTGTTTAGTTTTTCCCAGTGTTACATAATGCTCTCTGTTCCATTATTTTCTTCACCTTCACATATATTAAGCTTGATGTGATGAAAGGATTTTTTTAGAAAAGTTTGACATGATCGGTACCAAAATTTGCTTGTGAATCCGTATCTGTTCACACTCCGTTGATTACACACTATAAAGTGGGGACATATGTTTACACCTTGCGTTTTGGGACAACAGTATGAAAACACATGGCAATTGTGGAACATCTTTCTATTTATTTATATTAATGTTGTTTCCCTAAGAAAAACACATCACGTAATTTTAAGTAACTGTAAATTACAATACATTAAGGGTGATTGAGCCACAATTTTGTTTGCAATTTACATAATTTTTCTCTCACTGAAAGATTGTGTGAGGTTGAAATTGATAAAAAAAAATCAATATGTCACCAGATTATTTTTGGGCCAGAAAGATTTGAAATGTATCTGCCCCATACGGACAACAGAATTTTGGGATCTCATACACGCGTTGCCCCAATATTAATTTTCAATCAGTATCTTTAAACATTGCATTCGTTTCATTCATATTTCACCTACAATGAGTAGTTATTGAAGGATTTAGGTAGTTTTAATGGAAGATTCTTGAGAATTTGAATTGTCTCTTCTTTTGTATACCTTGGTAAAGTACAATTAACGCTGTTGCAGATTAAAATGTATAGTTTGTGTTTATCAGCACAGTTGTATTACAAAGATTTTTGCTCCAACAAAATTTCGTACTTTTACGTGCGTCATTCTTCAGCTATTATACATTTACAGCTAGCACAGTGTCATAAAGTGGACATGTGATCATAGAGCAAACATTCTGATGTTTGCAGGTGTGATGACGGAGCAAGGGGCTTGATCATTTTAAAGCTCAATGTAAAGAGAGAGATTTTTTAAAATTTAAACAGTACCGAAACGGTAAACGGTACCAAAGTTACCCTGTGAATCCATATTGTTTCAAACTCCATTGATTACACTCTATAAAGTTGGGACATGAGTTTTCACCATGCTTTTTCTTTGAATACAATATGAAAAAGACGATGGTAAGACATGATTCCATTGATTCGTATTAACGTTTCTATAAGAAAACCACCTAAAGTAGCTTTTCTAGCTTTATATTACATATATTAAGCTTGGTATAATGAGAGAGATGTTTTTTTTACAAGTTTAACATCGGTACCAAAGTTGTCTTGTGAATCCGTAGTAGTTCACACTCTGTTGATTACACTCTATAAAGTGGGGACCTATGTTTATACAATGAATACACCAGTCAATTTTGGGACATCTTTCTATTTCTTCCTTGTTTCTTCAGGAAAACAACTTAGAAACATGTTTACATAGCTAAACATTATTTCATGCGTGTTTTCTATGAAATTCCACTTTATTTAAGTGATTATATGGATAAGTTTATAAAAGTACCAAAATTGACCTTAAGATCCATAGTGGTCCCCCATCTGATGCCACAAATTCCAAATTTGTGTCCAGATTTTCCCGGTCCCCAAATTTGTGCCGAAGCTTGGTTGTATGTATGTATGTATGTATGTATGTATGTATGTATCTATGTATCTATGTATGTATGTAATGAGTTCAATTTGACAATATGAAGCATTGTGCTAATTGCATTTCGCATTTGCAAAATTGTTTATACTGTAGAATATACCTATGTGGCACTTATGTGAAAAAAGTATCTACAGAATAGCGATTACAAATTAAAGAGTTTTTTTTAAAGTTATTATCATATATCATCCTACCGACTGCAACTTGATAGTCCTCCAGTGAATCTAAATCATCGTCATCGTAGAACGCGTCTTGATTCCACCTAGCAACGAGGTAACTGCGTCCGACATCATCTTCCTCTAAAGTGACCGTGATGTCACCATTGAATTCAGGGGGTGTAACCTCGACAACGATGGGACCTACAAACTAGTTAAGCCAACAAAAGAATAAAAGTTACTTTTAGATTTTGGAAAATGCTCACTCATCGTTTTTTTTCCTGAAGTTTGAACCCTGCAATGTTCTTGACATATTTTGGCTCTGAGAGAAATTCCACCTTTCCTCATTCCTCATTAAAGGCGGAGCCTTCCTTTAAAAGGACGCCAAGGTATGGCAGCGTTCATTGTGTAAGTGGACACCAAACAGGCAACACGCGGGCACACGCTCCAGAAAATGCCACTTTTTAGTTTTCCCCGGCCGCAAAAACACAGACAGACTGCCAAGCGGTCAGCGTGAAGTTGCTGCCGATCGAACTCTGTGGTTATATTCAATGTCTAACGCAACTGGAAGACAATTTTTAAGGAAAATCGAGCGTTTGTGGAGGGGAATCAATGACCGTTGGTAATTTGAACTGGCCGTCAATCAAAAGCTTGCATACACTATGTTTGCAGGATTAGCAAAATGTGACAAAAGGTTGAGGTCAGTTTGTGTAATTAATGTTATAGAAATCAAACATCGTACTGGCCATGTGTTTGACTGGGAGGAGAACTCCACTAATGCGAGAACCTGGGATTGAAAAGTGCGGCTTTAACGAAGTTATTTTAGTCACGTATTGCATACATTTGGACTCCTTCACCCACAAAAACACGTGATCCAATGTCTTATCCTACTTCAACTTTTAGCGTTTTGCAACATTCTGGTCGAATGGATCTGTCATTTAAACGATGTGCAAACTATTGAAACACAACCGTCAAAAACGGATGGCTAATCCAGCTGACAAATGCTGCACTTCATACTAGCTTCTCCTTTTCACATACTTATTATACGAGTTTATATGTCGACCATATAGACTTGTCTGCACAGTCAAGGGAAAAGTGTTCTAACGTTGGGAATAACATTTCTATTCAAATAATTTACCTTGGCTTTTTCAATGCCTGCTTTATTGGTTGCCTTTATTACAACGTAGAACTCAACACCTTCACCAAGGTTAGGATGATAGGTAAGAAACGCAGGATGTGACTTGGTAGATGTTAAAGGTAGAATATCAGGAATCAACCCTGAGGGCGCACTACTCAAGCCGACTTCGTAGTCGTAGATACCACTCTCTTCATCTTCGCCTTTCCATGCCAGAGATAGCTGAAATGGTTGATACTCGGTTTAAAATGATTTCGGGGAAAAATTTTTAATGATATTGTCGTCTCAAAAATCTTCTAATAGTTGCTCCATAACTACATTTAACTCAACAGTGGCTCTAAGGACACTCATAATGTTACTGTCTCAACGTCTTCAAATAAGGATAGATTTCCAACGCTGGTATACTGCGTAAAGTTGCTGATCTGTGAGTGCCGCTGAACATGTCTATCAAACTTTGTATAAACTTACGTGATTTTCTTTTCTCAGGAACAGCTGACGGGGTAAACTTCCAATATCGTCACATTCTTCATCAGTCAATGTTGTAATAGATTGTACTTCAGAACTCGGAAACAGGGACACGTCTACCGCCAACCGAGACGAATTCCTTCGGTAAGAGAAATGAAAAAGTTTAAATAGTTTCTTGATGTACAATTTAAATGGACAAAACATAAGCATTTTAAAACGTAGTAAAATTCTTATTTAAATCCCATTTGTTCAACATTTAATTTTAGTGTTTGAAATAGTTCGAAAATACTATGAGAATGACGTGTTAATTTATTGTGAATCAGTTCCACTTACATGCATGCGTCTGATGCATTCAGTAATTCATGTTTATTCATATTTTCATCGATAAGCCAAACTGTACCACTGCCATCATTCGCCAACCCTGGCCTTGTGTACACGTCATCAATAACAACGTCCGTGATGATTGGTTCGCTTACATCAACAGTGACACCGTCAGAACACACAGGATTGGACGGCTCCATCGCTCGGTTGTAGGCGATGACAGTGCAGTGATACCGACCAGGAAGAGGCGCTGTCCACTGAACTTGTGTTGACATGGTAGTTGATAGCTGGGAGAAAATACATCGCACAGTAGAATCTTTTGTGAGTTGGAACTGATTTTGTTTTGACATTACTGAATGTAAAGGACCGGATAGGTCATGCTTTGGGACATCATTGGGACATCATTGTTGACATAGTACATGCGTAAACATGTTTGCAGGTTCCTTACTTTCTGGTGATACTGTTTCTCTGATTATTTTAACAGGTGTTTTGTGTATTATTTGCCAAACGTTAATATAGATGAATTTTTTTCAAAATGAGACTTATGATTGACCTACATGACATTTTACATATCTCGCATTTATCAACTTACCGGTTCTTGAATTGGAAATGCGATTTCGTTGTCAAGCAAGCAGTCAGTTCCAAAGTAGTACACATATAACATTATTCCGCTTTCTCTATCAAAGAATCCGTCCCATGATGCAAATATCTCGGAGCTCTGTTGGAAGTCTACATCCGGGTAGTCAGGCAAGCTGTCATGTACACTGCCCTCGTGTGGCGGGCTGTCGTCCACTGTTATCTGCAGGTGTAGAGCAACATGACAATGCGTTTCAATATTGAATTCTATTTTTATCACAAACTTGTAAGCCATAAAGCTAAGTACCGATCGTAACTTAGCATCAATATCAAAATGCCAAGGTGTCCATGATTGAGTTTCACTATCTTAATTGAAGCCGGAATAAATAAACTGAACTGTATCACTTGAGTTGAAAATCACGATAAAACGGTTTGTTTTAAAGATGAAGTTAGCTTATTAGTTGACCGGGCGCCTAATTCTGGGAACAAATCGAACAACTATATAATATCTATAAGCTATCATGCTTTACAATAACTGTATGAAGCTCACCAGTATTATCCAAACATATTGAGAAGTTTATAGTTTTGGACCATTTATTGATATGCACGTGAGATATCGTACAGCTCGTCCACATCCACGGTAAGTAGAAATCGAACCGTTGAACAAATGATCTTTTTTTGCGAGCAAACATCAAGTTAATCATAAATACCTGAAACTGACGAGTTGTCTGCAACATCGCGTTATTGGTCACAGTTACAGAAAACACGTAATCATAGTCATGTGTTCCAGTCGGTATTGACATCAGTTCTTTGTTCATTTCGATGGTGAAATTTCTGTAGTAACACTCACCAAGTGGAATACATGTACATTCAGGAGGGTTGCAATCGTTTGGCTCCTACGAAAGATATCACATAAATTTGATGAACAGAACCACAGGCGCTTGGCACATTGCTGGGATAATAGTCGTATTTAATATGTAGAATGTCTATATACGACTTGATTCTTCAATAAAAGAATCACTGTACGTGATATTAGTGTGGGCCTATAGGCCTACATGTTGACTGGCATTATACACGAATGGCTATGGCTGCCTGGCTCGGGCCCGGCGAACGCACTGCATAATCATCAATGTGTACTACATGACTTGTACGTGATATTACTGTACATGTGAGCTAGCTTAACCGAGCGGCTGTAGAGCTGTGCAGGGCTTGGGCCCGGCTTGGGCCCGTTGTCCACCGCTGCACAGACCGGATGGGAAGGTGTGAAAGCTTTTCATCGCCCGATTTCATACACCAGCGAAATTCACGAACTCTTAGCGTTTCCGGTGATAAAAACTGGTCAACGGTCAGATGGTTGCATAAACAATCGATCGACTGGCCTCTTCTGCCTAAAATCATACCTTACCCTATGCTACTGGCGAGAAATCGTCCTGAAATTGGCTGGGCACACCAACCCAGCGCCGGCCATTTTGAATAAGCTGCATTCAATGTACGCGTCCAATGAGAGAAGAGCAATTGAAAGACAATACGCCATCTGCCAAGGGTTGTATGCACAGGCGTATACGATGCATGTAGCTTATTCAAAATGGCCGGCGCTGGGTTGGTGTGCCCAGCCAATTTCAGGATGATTTCTCGCCAGTAGCATAGGGTAAGGTATGATTTTTGGCAAAAGAGGCCAGTCGATTGATTGTTTATGCAACCATCTGACCGTTGACCAGTTTTTATCACCGGAAACGCTCAGAGATCATGAATTTTGCTGATTTATGAAATCGGGCGGTGAAAAGCTTTCACACCTTCCCATCCGGTCTGTGCAGCGGTGGACAACGGGCCCAAGCCGGGCCCAAGCCCTGCACAGCTCTACGGCCGCTCGGTTAAGCTAGCTCACATGTACAGTAATATCACGTACCGTTATTCTTTATTAAATAATCAAGTCATGTAGTACACATTGATGATTATGCAGTGCGTTCGCCGGCCCGAGCCAGGCAGCCATAGCCATTCATGTATAATGCCAGTCAACATGTAGGCCTATAGGCCTACACTAATATCACTTACAGTGATTCTTTTATTGAATAATCAAGTCGTATATAGACATTCTACATATTAAATACGATTATTATCCCAGCAATGTGCCAAGCGCCTGTGAACAGAACAAGCCACTTTACTTTCAGAAACATTATTTTATCAATATAAGAACACATTTTGGTCTTTTCTTAAAAGAATAATCTAAAACGATATCAAAGGACAATGGTGTCCCAGTTGTCATAATCTTGACGATAAAGGATGAAAAATTGGTAATCGGATATACGTTGAAAACTTTTTAAATTGAAATTGCCTTGTCTTTTCGTGACATCTTTAAATGATATGGTCTCTATTTGATCTAGCACTGATGTGCGGATTTCGCAAAATTGATAAGCAGTTAGTGGCATTTTTACATGTTTGCATTCCAACGAATCATTGAATGTGTAAGTGTCCAAGATTGAACGTTTGTCGGTAGCGGTCCTTTGATCTGAGCTATTAGTTTTACGCATATGTTCGGAAAGCTGGGGGGCATACAGAGTAATGCAAAGTGTAGCTGTGAGTCTTGCCTATCCGACACCCTACAACAGTATCAATTAGTACATGCAGTATGACTGTAGCACAGCTTTAGAGCTCCTTTAAAAATCAGCAGCTGTCATTATATATCTGGCATTTTTAAGATCGTTCGATTCGCCATTAATTTCATGATCAAATAAGAAGTGTTCATATTAAAATGATTCAGATGGCATAAAAAGTTAGAAACCAGACAATACCATTTTAAGAATTTTAGTGAAATGGGCTTACATCTGATCTGACAAAATACAAATTTTCGCTAACGATGCATAGAATACATATTTGACACTGTCACACAATGCATGGACAGAATAATGTGAACCAATGCTTCGTAGTGAGATTGGTTTCCATGCGACATTCTCTCAAAATTGACCCTGCACATACTTACAGGTGACCTGACAACAGGTAGGCTGCCTTCTCCGTGTACCAAGGTTTTGTTCTCCATGTCGAATAATTCCCAATGGACTACAAAGAGACCACTATGATCATCAAAGGCATCGAACACCACTCTATAGAAAAAAAACAGTGTGCGGAAAAAGTATGTCAATCTGTCAATCTTCTGTTTCTCCGCAATCTATTGGTGATAATAAAGCCAATGCCAACATAATCACACTATACAAGACACTCTGAATTTGACAGCCCAATGACTTCTATGGCACCTTCAAAACTCACTTGATGTGTTTCAGTTTCGCAGAATTTCTCTGAAATGTTATTTCATAAACGATGCTTACATCATTTCATACAGGTCTTGTGAATTGTGAACTGCGAGGTAGTCAACTCCATTTCGAGTCAGGTACATCTCACCAATTTCAGGCGGGGTCGAATCTGAGTGTACGGTGACATTATCAACAACGGTGTTCTCCATTGCATCGTAGCCTTTTATCCAGATTCTGATAGTATCGCCATCTTGATGATAAATGTCTACTTCTACCTCTTCTGCCTACAGGGAATGTGTTTGATGAGTCTATGTTATCATCTTGAATATTACATAACGTGACATTCATATTGCCTATAATATTTGCAATGATATGTCAAAACAGTCGAATAGAATTCTAATAAAAACAGCAAGCAATTTGGATATAATATGAAAGGCCACGATTTGCAACAGACAGTGCAATGCAACCATTGTATGTTATGTTGCAACTTACTTCCACATCATTCACTGTAGACCACGTTGTTGCACCTGTCAAGGTTTCTCCTCCCTGTTGGTCAACTCCAAACGCAATTTCAAATTTGATCATGCCATGGGCATTTGGTATGGCTTCTCGTGACCTTGTGTATGGCGGTTGACCAGTCAGCTCGTCATACGCGGGCAAAACATTCAATGAGTAATCGTCGATCCCATGTAATAAGCCAACATTTTTGTGAAACTCGTTGGTGAAATGGCGAACCCATTTAACTTGAATCTGAAAGGGTATGAAGTCCATAATTACACATATTATTCTTACGTTCACCAAAAAGTTAACCAAAAAATATCATAAAACCACTTAGATAATGGCAATGAAATGTATCACAGTGCCACTCTGCGAAAATGTATGAGTTGGTGATTTTCCTGAAAATAATTTGATGACAGGATCATAATATTATCATCTCGTTACCCTTGGATTAGCGTTGGTTATCCACGTGTGGCTGGTGTTCTGAGCTGCCGATTCCACTCTCATAGGATAGTGACCAGTGTTGTCAATGTGAGGTGTGTTCACGTTGTCAAACATAAGGTATCTCATCGCATTATCGTGGTTTCCTGCCTTGTCTGTCACCGTCAGGAGAACGCAGTATACACCTGAAAATGAGGATAGATTTTGTTTAATCACATTGGAGAACGAATTCCATCGGACCTAAGGTCATTTTCATATAGCTTTGAAGACCATATATTAGTATATCGATTTTTAAACACTAGAAGAATGTAACTCTTACCTATGTTGGAGAGTGTAACGGAACAATTCGATGTTGGTGCATACACATCACATTGCTCGGCCATGGCTCTGTCCTCTGAACATTTCAAGAAACCGTTGTTTGACTGCGATGGCAGGACATTAATTTCGTAGTGGTCGACATAAGACTCGTCATCCACCCATCCAGACCAAGAGATACTTACATTTGCCTTGGAATAAAAATGGACGGTTGTGAAGGGAAAACTGGTGAGATCTATGTCTGTCATCTTTCTTTCAATTGAATGAAATGACAGACACAAAGTTCGTATATTGTCGACAAGGTATTATGACGAGTAATGATTGACATATTTGTTTTCTTTCTCTCAAAAGTACATACAGTGGGAAATTTCTTAACATATGCTTGTTGCTTTAAATCTATTCCTGTCAAAGAGAAGTATTCGTCGGCTAGTGAAACACTTTGGCGTTGATTTTTACCTCGCCAGTGGAAATACGTGCCTCCATTAAACTCCCAGGACCATCCCGGAATTGATATCTTGCATGTTTTTTTATGAAATATTCGATCAACGACTATTTCGCCTAGGTTTTAATCTATCCTTGACAACACATCGTCTTCCACAAAAACATTTCGAGAGTTTCTTTTCTGTTTTATTTCTTGTACGCGTAAATTAAACTTTACCTGTTTGGTAAATGGCAGGCCTCTGTCCAGGAGATTATCAACACAAGACGTTTTTAACACACAATGGTACGGAGCTTTGAAATCAAAGGTAAAACTAACTGAGGTTGTCAGCGTACGACCTTGGTAATATTCATATTTCGTCTTGGTTATATCAGGGTATCCTGACGTTTGTATGAAACCACCATTTGTGATTGTCGTATCTATTTGCAATCTGAAAGACGAACAGACATGTACAGTGGGATAATTTGAATGCATACTTTCGGATTAATTTGCGACCAAAACAAGTGTACATAAACCGGGACTGATTTTATTCTGAGTATCAAGATTGCCATTTGTGAGTAGGTTTACGTTTTTTGCTTATATTGTATTTCCTGCATTTTGAGGATTAAAAAAAATCATTGTTGAGCTTCACGTTCATTGGAGAGAAATTGCCTCCCCCTCACACAAGCAAGCCTAAAATTGATGACTAAGATCCATAAAAAATAACATAATAAGCAGTCTTGATGGTGTATACTTACATGTCTTCATTCTGAAAGACATAACGTGTATCTTCATTAGCCAGGCAGTCGACTGGTGTCCCCACTGATGGGTTCCATGACCCATAGCCTTGTAGTGAGGGGCAATGTTTGTATATCGGTGTTGTACTATTACCGGCTGAGGGAATAAACAGAAATGAATTCAATTACAGGAAGACACCCGGAAAAATCGTTGTATTTGAAAAATTGTCACTTCAAGAATACAAAAATTTATTTTATAAACCATACCATGCAATAAGTATGTACATTAAACTACCTACCTTTTGATCTAATCAGGAATTGGGCATACGATCCTGTGACTCCAACCTTGAAATCTTTAACATAATCAGGTCTTGAAGGAAAACTGTCAGCGCCTTTAAAGAATGTTGTCCATTCTATTTCAATGTGATTTATCCCTCGGTCATTAACGTAAACAGTTTGTTGTTGCGAGTTCACACACTCAGCTTCTTTCCAGTCAATTTTGGTTCCATTCACCAACCGTATCACTTTGGCCCAGCAGTCAAGAGGCTCTGCATCGTTATCAACTACACCAATATAGTAAATATATATTATTAGATTTTATTATTTAGAAGAATAAGAAGAGCTCTCAAAATTTGCAAACTGACAAATGTGTATAATCACATTTGTGATCATACCTATTATTATAGAAATACAACAGATATTGATGATATATATAGTATGATATCAACTTGAATATATGTTAAACGTTTCCTTCGGAAACCAAATATTACTTTCCCGAGACTCTGAGATCTCTTTTCAAACATTACCCATAAAAGAATGATTGCAAAGTATATTTATGTTTCCTCTGTATGTGCAGAAAGATTTTCTGGTGGTACATTGGGCGTATTAATTGATTTCAAGACTATTGTTAGTTTGGTACCCCTCAATTTACAGCAGATTTTTTAACAGTAATTGGCAGGCCGAGAGTTGCATAAGAACAGGAAAACAAAGGACCTGTGGTAGGAACGTAAAGGAACTCAGCAGTATGTTTGGGTGATAACGTTAAACACACAGAATCAATGTGAAAAATTGTCATTCATGCAACTTGATAAGGTGTCAGTGTACTGAATGGAGATAAACAGAACATTAATGGAAATAGGCAGCTCCTGTTTGTATGTACCAGGCACCTTTTCTGTATGAAGACATCAGTTGCAACCGTTAATAGCATTATCACAGTTTTGATAATTCATAAAAATATACAGTAACGTTTCCTGAATAGTTGATCAAATACAAATAATAGCCTTGCCAATCCAGTTAATGGCATTCGTTCTTCTTGAAGTGTGAGGGAAAGACTACACTGATGATATCGCCTTGCGATCAATCATTGATGTCATATACTTGCATGTTCTCGTTCATGAACATCTCTTCCTGATGTAGCACCTCTTACTTCACGACTAACATCCTTATCACCGATTGCAACCTATCAGTGATACGTGGGTAAATAATATACCAGGGGGTGAAACTTACTTGTAAGACACCCTTCACCGGAAAAACCGGTCGTACAGGAACAGGTACTTGGAGGACCGTCCGGATGACAAGTTCCTGGGTAACAGAGTGTGCTTTTCGAAATCCAAGAACATCGAGCTGTGGGTAATATTTCAAAAAGGAATCAATAGGGTTGAAATCAATTAAAAGCTGTTACCAGTATGTTTCTAGCCACTACCTACACTGCAAATTCTTCTGGCTTGAAATATAACCACTTGGTTTGTAGGTGGCTTGCGGGTGAACCAGTTGAAATATTTCGGTTTGCCCGAAATCCACGAAGGTTTTTAAGGTTTGAAGTCACGCCACCACACAGAGTATAGATGGCGTGTATTCATACCAATACATTAGTGGCTTATTATCAAGCCCGTCATGGTATAAATTTAAGCCAAATGGCTTCTTTTTAAGCCCGTGACAATATAATTTATCGGTTTAAATTTGAGCCACTGGCATCGTTGGTTTGTTTATATACCGACAAATTCATTGGCTCATCTTTAAGCCAACCACAAGTGGCAACTTTGTGGGCATGGTTTGAGTATAAACCATTCAAGTTTATGAAATTAATCGGCCTGTTTTCAAGCCATTGTCATCATCAGTCACTGGTTAATTTCTAAACCAGAATTTTACATCACGTCACGACTTGATAGGCCTTTCGCACGATAGTGAGGACCATGCGCATTCAGTGCAACAGCTTGATTAGCTTTAATTTTGGGCGATACGATTTTGTGAAGTTTTCAATTGAACAAAAGACATGGACTTGCTTCAAGTCTGTGGGCACATAGGCCTAAATATCAAAACAAAAAGAAGGAATTAGCCTAATTGACAATAAAAAGCGTTGATCTCAAATGACGTCATTTTTCTTTCATTAACATGCAAAAATAAATGTAGGGCCTATATGTCGGATTGTCAACATTTTCCAAGACAACGACGAAAGTAAAAACCAAAATAATTCATGGCTCAGACTAATGCTACCACAACCGTGAGTCACGCATGCAACAACAAACTTTGGCCGAATGCGCGCGTGTAGCAAACCTGAAATCGCGATCAATGCTATTCTCTGTAGGCCCGGATTTTAGGCATATCCGTAATTTTTGCCAGGCCACAGCCTTGATCCTGGGACAAGTCTGACGCATTTTATTATTAAGGACATGTTTTAAATGGATGTTCTATGCCCCTGAATGTGCCAAAAGTATACACAAGCCATAGCAAAACGCAACTGATATCCAGACGGTCGTTCAAATTACCAAAACAACCTACACGGAGGAAGTCCTTAACCTTTGACCGTCGTTTCACCCTTTGTAACATTACACTTTAACATAGTTCAATTTTACAAAATGATTCACCAAGCCAATGTGTAAACTTCGTTATAGACAATATATAATCGTGACATATGTAAGAATCATAGTACTTGTTGATTGATCGTATTCTTAAAGGGACCGCTGGCTAGTGGAATCCCCATCCCTTCACTTTAGGCAGTTGCGTATTAATTCCTGTGTGGCACAGATACTGCACTGCGCGCCAAAAAGTCCGAATTCCACTGGCCTTCGCATCGTAGCCGAGGCGTTATTGACGATCGTACCAGCGCTTACGATTCCGTACTCCGGCACAAGTCGACAGTAATGGCTTCCGTCACCGATGAAGAATTACTTCACAAGCAAGAACTGGTTATGTACCTCAACGATAGCTATTCACGGGTCATGATCAGATGCAAGTTGCAACCGACGTCTTGGAATGAACATCCACAAATCAAACGTAAGTTTGTTTTTGCATATTCCGCGGAAGATTTGCAAAGTTATTGATTTAAACCGGGCTTGTTTTTTCCTCAAAGCATATCGATTAGCTTGAACCATTTTTTAGTAACATACATGCGTTTGAATAATGTCGGAAAAAGTGAAAATTTCCTTGTCACAACTATTCGCCATTGTCCTTCGACTACACCATGGACGGGTGCACCAGCGAAAATATTGATAGCACTGCTTGCTACTCATTGACATTATCAATGATCATTGCCAAGGATGTAACAAATTAGCCTTCAATTTCATTTTATCAGGCTGAACTGATGTGTGCTTGTCCCTTTCGTATGTGTATCGTGTTTGTATGGCTTTTCACGACCGCGAATGAATGTGTTTCCCCGAAATCGTCCGTGCTGGGTGAATAATCAAATGTGTTTTCTTAGCTCCACTGTGTCAGCGGGTCGGCGACGAGGAGCTTTTCTAAGAGTAGCCCTGAGTACAGGTATGTGTGTTCCCGGCGTTATACGGCCTCCACCACTAGCTAGCCCTGCAACGGTCTATGCATAACTGGGGTTGTTGCAGCGAGATTCAAAATGGCGATCCCCGTGGGTAAGCAACTTGTCGAGTACGTTATGTTTCAGAAAACGAGCGGTTTTGGATGTTAGGAGAAGTTAATCGCATCTTTCCGTGGGTCAGTAAGGAGGTTAAGGTAGGCAGGGAAAGGATTTTGCCCCGATAGAGCAGAATTTCGGCCAAAAAGACAGCGTTTTCGTTGCAGTCCTCATCCGGACTGCAGAGACCCCCAGTTACATGTATGTCCATAGACCGTTGCAGGGCTGTGACGGATAAGTTATAACGCTGGGAACACACAGACCTGTACGCAGGGCTATTCTGAGAGGTGGATCATGGATGCGTCGTCTAGTGTACGTCGTCCGTAGTCCGCTGTGCATTTAATAACTCCTTGCCATTGTCCATCCTGAACGGAAAGATGGCAATCATTTAAATTTTGTCATCCATCAGTTCACAGGAAAATTGCATTTAATAACCCTTTGTCATTATTGTATAGGACGGAGACACCAACAAATAGCTGCAACAAGAGCTATTGCCACAGTAAAGAGATGCCCATTTTACCAGAAAAAGTGAGTAAAACTGCACATTTGTTTAACGCTACCTTTCTGTATGATTTTCAGGCAAACTGACTTGCCACAGCTTATTTGCAGGTATCCTCATGCCATTCTTTCAATAACAAACATACTGTTTCATGGATATTTCTTTTGTATGTTGATAATATAACCTCAAACTGGCAACTTAGATGATTTAATACAGACACATACCTCACAAATCCTTTGGCCAAAAAGATGTAATGGTTGATTCTGTTATTCAAGGCAAATTTATGTTTCCACAGCATGATTTGAACTTGGGTCCTTTAACATTGCTTACACAAATTTTGTGAGCCATCTTGTCACTCAAGACGGGTAAATGTTAAACTGATTCATTTTCAGCAAATAACTTCCTGTACAAATGTGACTATTGACTTCCACTTACTGGTAATAGATAATTATTTGTTTCTTTTTCAACAGATTGTCCAGGACATAACATACTCGATACAGAAAATGCCTTCAGCTCCACAAATTAACAATGGATTCTCTGAGTACAATGTGTAAGCAGAATGAAGACTCTGCCCTCAGATATGGAATTCAAAGAGCGGATATATAAAAGGTGATCAAGTATCGTTATGTGCATTGATAATAATTACATCAGGCATGAATGTTCCTCATCTTTCCACATATTACACTAATACTTTGGGTTTTGTTTAAATTTCAGCTGTTATTACATATCTGTGACTTATTATCTTTGTCGTGGTCACACAACAGACCGACATGTTTAAACCTTTTATTGTTATAATCAATCATATGAGGGGAGCCACTTGCTTGCACCTGGTTTATGATATTGAATCTTAGTCTGGTGTATCAAAACATAATTAGCCATTTCCCTTATTTTTAAACAGGCATCAAACATTTTTGGTTCTCAAGAGTGTCTTTGGTGGAAAAACTGCAGTTGGAAAAATGGTAACAGTTCTGACGTAAGTATTTCTTGTTGAAAAATATTGTTACTGTGATTCAGTACAAACTAGTCAAGGCACATAATGTGCCTTGACTAGTTTGCTCTGACATTTTCTGTAAGTTTTAGCAATTTTCAATCTTCATTGTTGTGTGTACAAACTGCAGTTTTGATAGCTATATAACAGTCTCTTGAATACCAGTGTTCTGCTTGACAATGCATTGTGTACATGCTTAACAACCATTGTTATTGTTGACAAATGAATTCTATTCCAGACTGAAATAAGATTTTTAACAATAACCATGCTGTACACATATGAACTGGGTTCATAATGTATGTTAGACATTCATTATGCCTTAAGAAGTAGAACAAGAAACTGCAGTATATACACACAACAAAACTACTTGGAAATTGCCAAAGGCTACAGCTGATGGAATTTCATCATGCTGGATTTATAATTTCTGTCAGATTCAGTAGTATTAGATGTCCATGTAACCCTACACTGGAAATCTCTCACAGCCCTGTTACATTCTGAGGGCTGGTTAAGGGATGTGCACATACCTGTACCAGCTCTGAGAAGCTACAGAGACTACCAGCTATTACAATAATATCCTAAGTATAGTATAGTCAGAAAAATAAGTAGCACAGCTGCATTTCACATCCATGTACCTAGTGTGTCAACAGTCCTGTACAATAGTTTTGCAAATAGTACATGTAACATGGGTTTGAAAAAATGAGCTTGAAAATTTTCTTCCAAATCAACCTTGTGGAAGCAATGTGTACAGTTCTGTAATAGGCAAATTGCAACATAACTTGTACATGAATGTCTGCATAGGCACAATTGCACTGTGTGTTTACAATAAGGCTGGTACAGGGAGGTAAGCTTTTATGTGACAAGGGTAAAAAGGGGCTGAAAATTTCACAGCTGGTATGTGGATGTGTTCATCACTGTGCCTCAAATGCTGAACACAGGTCCTGGTACAGGGAGGTGATCAGCACTTCTGGTACATGCATATAGTGCTAGGCATGTCACATACCTACAGCACACATTCATATATCAGGGATGTGTATAAAATTACCCCTGCTACAGTGTTGTCAGGTACATGGGTGGTACACAGAGAGTCAAAGCTGTGCTAGGATGTTGTACAAGGACATGGCCATGCCAAATATGCATTTGTCAATTTATTTCAAGATAAAAGGCTGATATGACCATCAACCATACCCTCATTCACATGAATCATATGTTTACTTGGTAGATTATGGCTTAGTTCTGTTGTTCTGATCTCAATTAGCTACAACTTGGGGGCTTTCTGCCAGCATTTTTGTTCTGCTTATCAACTGCAGTTTCCTATTCAAGTCATTGAAGCATGATGAAATCCTCAATGTTTAGCTACTCAGTACAGTATGTGCATGTAGCATTGTTATTGTCGAACTTTCATTTAGGGGTGGACAAGAATTCATTTGTCAATTATAAAAATGATAAAAATACAGGCTGTGTTTACAAACATAATACTTGGCATTTTAGTATGCTGAGGAAAGTTGGCCAAGAAACTGTAGATGATAAACAGTAGTGAAATACTGAAGAAGTAGCCAAACGTTACAGTTAATGGAGCCTCATTTACTTATTTCAAACTACCGGGTGTATACATGTGAAGTATATCATCAATGATTGCTGTTGCATAGCCAGATTGATAAAATGCTTTCTCAAAGTCTTTCCAACTTCTTTGCAAGTCTCAAAAGCACATTGCACTGTGACTCTAATATATCTTGCCTTGTAATATATTCATTTTGATATTCTGGATTTGAAATTCATTATCATGACATTCAAACCATAGTTTTACACATTTTTGCCAGTGCAGTGATGCAGCAAGGCCTATGACATTGACAATAACTTGTAAGAGCTATCTTTTTCATGCTAAGAGACTTTACCCTGAGTAGTCATATCAGATTATTGGTGCACCAAGAAAGACTTGATAATAGTGTACCTTCAGTCAAATATGTGTTTAAGAACATGACTGTAATTTAGAATGCTGCCAATGAACATTCCAATATACTTGCACAAATTCCCTAAACATACCAGTAGATAGGCCTTGCCCTCATTGTACTAGTAGCTTGGCACTGAGTGTTTTACCATGATCTAATCTTGTGCCTCAAATTTTAAATGTTTACATCTTTTATATTCCAGGATACTGGAATATTCCGAGGAAGAGATGCAAAGCAGCAGCCCTGTTTAGGTATGCTCGTCTATGAAGGAGCAAGCAGTTTGTGTTGTTTCTTGAAGGTGTAATATTCTGCAGCATGGAAAGAGACAATGTTATGCTGGGTTTGCTTAGTTATCTGGGGTTTCAAAGTTTAATTACATCAGATGTCTGAAAGGAACTTGTCAATTTGTAGAGTACTTCAGGCTTGACAAAGCTGGGATGTGAACTAAATGTGCTGACAATTATGAGTGGTCTGTAATGCGCAGGGGATTTCCCGGTGAAACAGCTAGCAATTTTGCATCAGATGCATGAGGTAAACTTTATAACATCAAATTATGTTATCAGTATGATCTTACAAGTAGCATTCATAAGAATGTCATTTTCAGGGAGTATACCCTTGTAAGTATTAGATTTAATTATGTTGCAACAATTAATGTTTCATTTCTTGTAAATTGCAATAAATGTTTATCTGAAATTAATTTTGATGATTGTTGTTGTTGTTTTTTAATGTACTTTGCATGCAGGATTTCTAACTATTTCAGGTGTTGTTTGTGTTTCAGATATTTTACAGTCCTGTTTTGTGTAGCTCCATCACATAGAGGACCCAATAGGCCATTCCATGGTATGATAATCCTCCCCTGTGTCTGCAAAATTTGAAGAAATCCAATTTGAATTTGAAGGATGGTCAGAAATAATTATCCCTCCCCACCCCAACCCCCCCCCCCCCCCCCCCCCGGCAATATGGCTAATATTGAACTGGTTTGTCAGCAAGCCATATGAAAGCCCGAGAGTGGCATGTCTGCAAGCCAGCTTGTAATGGCTTGTTGGTAAACCAGAGGAATCCTTATAGTGGCTTGCATGTAAACCATAATTAGTCAGAAATTGGTTTGTTGGTAAGCCACATTGCAGTAATATTGGCTTATCTTCAAACCAGATGGAACCAGAATTGGCTTACTGTTGAGCCAGAGAAGTGTGGTATTGGTTTACAAATAAGCCACTGTTCAGCATTATCTGGTATATGGGCAAGCCACAGTATCTAAAACATGGCTTGCTAGCAAGCCTAGTTCAGATAAGAGTGGATTGCCTGTAAACCATTGTTCAGTGCTAACTGGCTTACTGGCAAGCTGAAGTGATCTCTACTTGGCATGTATATATGCCGTATCAAAACCCAAACTGGCATGCACAGAAACCAGACTTTGCATGCCAGAAAGCCAAATATAAGCCAAAATTCACAACTCGAAACAATCCGTTTACTGACAAACAAGCCGGTTTATTTTTGGCTTGAATTTAGCTGGCCGGCAAACCAGAAAAATTTGCAGTGTACAACTACAGTATAAGAATTCGCTAGAACTACACACAAAGCGATATCAATTTAGGTGGAAATTTGTTGCTTCAAATATCAAAAAGTGAACACGGTGCCAGACGCATTGCTTTTCCACCAGCATACAAAACATACCCAAAGACATTGGAAAGAACATAGTTTTATGTGGTCCACATAAGACTCTAGGGGCCCATATGTAATAAAATCTCATGATGGTTACGACAGACCTGAAAAAAGTGACTTTGTAAATCAATGCTTTAAATTCATGAATGTGTACCTGTAAACTGGAAAGTATTCAATAAGTGGTCAGTTTTATCAATCTGTAGCGAGGGAAAAGTCTACTTTAAATTGGCTGACTCAAGTCTGAAAGTTAAAAATAACTATTTTTGGTAGTTTGGTACAGGAGGATACAAGTTCGCTTCATCTTTGAAATTACACGGCATTCTCGGGAGTGTAGTCGCAATATTTGGCAAGTCATTACGTGCGACGAATTTTAACCAGAACATATCCTGAAAGACAGTAATTTACAGTAACGTCTTCACTCAAAATTTGGACATACAATAAAGTGAGGCAGCCACTGTCCGCGATTCGCACGTATACTATTTTATCGAAAAATCACTATCCAATAAAGGTCAAATTGTGCTTAAGAACCCAATCTTGTGCGTTGTACATGCCCAAATGTGCTATTCCATACATGCATGACAAGACAGCGATCAACATAACAAAGTTCACCTTTTACCAGGCCACATTAAACCACAAAGAAAGGGAACGGGACAACTATAATGCATTCGGTATGAATGAAATAATTTAGACTACTTAAGTGGATATGTTGTACAGTATCGCTATAATCTCTAAAATCATCACATTTGTATACAGTATGTAATAAAAAGTGGGCAACCATTTCGGGATACAATTTTGTTCATCATCGAACAGAATTGATTAATTAAGAACGGATATAATTTAATTCATACAGACAATTTTAAACAAAATTATAAAAATAATCCAACAGTCGGCACTGTGATTTACATAATTCATTATCAAGTGTGGGCCTTCTAGTTGTACTTGTAGATATTTAATTCCGCCACTATAGGGCTTCCATTTATTCCATTACGTCACAGTGGCATTACGACAGTGTAAACCATGACATAATTAGTACATTGTCTAACTGGTCCTAACCAATACTGTTTAAGAACTTCGTATTTAAGTACTTACGCTGGCACACCCCGTCTTGAACTACAAAGGGACTTTGCGATTGGTGACGTGGTAGTAGGGCGTATGCCTGCATCCCTGTACCGTAGTCATCTCTGCACTTTAAACATTTGTGGTTGTTTGCGTTAGTGCAACGCCGTTCACCATATTGACAATTGGGTATTGCGCCACATGGATCTAAAAGAGAAGAAATTGAGGAACCTTCTTCACTAATCTTGTGCACACTTGTTTTCTGGCATATAGTGCATGTTTGACAAAACTCTTAGATACTAATACATGGGTAGTCTATGAGAAGACTATGTAATACTTTTTCAATACAAAACTAGCAATATCTATGCATTTATAGATGTTTGATAATTTACATAAATGTATTTGATTGGAATAGTTTGGTTACAACTCGTATGTGTACAAATAATCCGATTTTGGAATTTCACCGAAAATGCTCATACATGGGACGGAGTCTATGAGGAAACTATGAACAATTATGTACAACTATGGTTTGGACAGAAAGAACAACAACAAACTATGAACATTTTTTCCAAATATATAGAATTAGCTAAATCTTTGTATTTATAGACATTTGGTAATCAGTTTTAATGTACTTGATTAGACTGGGGAGGCTGCAAGAAGATGTGTGTGCAAGAATTTGTTTTTGGAATTTTATCAATGATGGTGATTCACTATTCATGGTAGTCTATGAGAAAACTACAAATAATTTATTTCCGACATAAAACTAGCTAAATCTGTGTATTTATAGACGTTTGATAATTCACTTTAGAGTACTTGATTAGTTTAGTGTTTACAAGACGATGAGTGTGCGAGAAATTTTATTTTTTAATTTCACCAAAATGTTGATTCATTATACATGGTAGTCTATGAGGAAACAATGATTTTTTTAATTCGAAACTAAATCTGTGTATTTAGACGTTTGATAATTCATTTTGCAAGTTTATGTTTGTGCAAGAACTTTCATTTTGGAATTTGACGGAAATGTTGATTCACTATACATCTGCTGAGTCTATGAGAAAACTGTGAATGATTTTTTTAACAATGCTTAACTAACTAAATCTGTGCTTTTATAGGTGTTTACAGTTGATACAAATGTACTTGCTTCAAATAGGGTATTTTAAATTTGAGATGTGGACAACAATTATGACATTGGAATTTCACCTGAAAGTATGATTTCACTTTTCATGGTAGTCTGCAGGTAACTGTTAAATATTTTCCTCGAAAAAACTTGCTATATCTCTAATATATAAGTAATAGGAATTGTTCATTGCCCTCGCTTGATTTACGAGAAAACAAACCTCAGAGTTGCAAAGGCAAGATTTTCCTGTAACAGATAAATATACTTTTATTCAGATTTACAGTAAAATGACGCAGCGAATCATTTGTATTTCCCAGAATATTTTGAACACTGAAACTGCTCTTCAATGGGACGGATACTTATGAAAATTAACTAACTCTCTGTGCTGTTTGAAAAATACATGACCCCCCCACCCCCTTCACAATTTTCAAATATAAGGTGATCCCCCTGGATTTTACCGGCTCAACCCGTGCAATGATAACTTAACGCTCCCTCAGCGGAACAAATACCACATAGAACCATAGGAGTTGTAGAAGTGTCCTTCCCCAGGGGTAGGGGCGGGGGTAGGGGTGTCTTTATCTCAGCACAGGTGTCTTCTTGCTACGGTTTATTTTATTTTAATACGTTTGACTATGATATGTGTTGCCAATAAAGATTTACACTGCCAATCCTTTGAATCTTGGTCTTATATTCGCACTGGTCTTGTAACGATGCCTTTTTCTCAATCGCTGTGTCACGTATTTGTCCTTTAACAATCTTATACGAAGTTTTGTTGCTGTCCTGCGTCTATTAGCTGATGTGTTTGATTCCCTAATGCGCCAAAGAAAGCAATGGTAAAGGAGCCCACATTATTTACGGCCTGGGGAGTTGTTCAAAATGTGGATAGGAAGACGGGGTCTCTCCATTTTTGTGCGAAATGAATTGAAACCCTCTCCGATTGCACTATAGCACACATTAATTTCTCAAAATTTTCGATAGCACACATAAATTTCTCAAAATTTTCGATGCAAAATAGAGGACACCCCCTTTGACACTTTTCATCTCAGGCTCTCCTGTGTTCTCCCCTGTACTTTCAAATTCTGCCCAGTCAGATATCCCTGTCCCAACCAAATTAAACAATACTATATGATTGGATACTGGTTATAGCGTGGGCTTTTATATCTGTATTGATTTGTTGTCACTTTGAATTTCATTTTGTTGGTTTCACCTTTTTCAACCGTCATGAGATAAGCGGCGATAATCTAGCAAGATACACCAAGATTTGAAAGGTCTCTACTATTGCTGTACATGTATTTTGTAAATTGTATAAATATTGGAATTTAACTTTTCTAAGTGGGGGAGCCAATCAAACTTTCTTAGATAATGAGGGGGATTACTCAAATTCATCATGGTTGGCAAGGGGGGGGGGGTACTCGAAATTTCGGAGTTTTTGATAAAATTCCTCGAGCCCCCAGGCCGTAAATACTGACGGGTCCCTAAATTACTAATCTGCGGACGCTGTCACCAGGTTATCACCGGATTAACTTTGATAAAATCAACAACAAACGCACCATTTGTTATACCATGGACCCTCTTTTTTGGGGGGTCTATGGTTATACCTTGCCTCAATCGGTCAATAATTGCAAAAAATTGCTCTCGTGACGTCCCAAACCGTTAGTTTACTAGCGATTCACGGTCAAGGATCCAGTGGTCGACCATATCTTCCACGAACGTATCTAGTGGCCGGCCACTGGACCATTGACCGTGAACTGCTAGTAAACTAACGGTTTGGGACGTCACGAAAGCAAATGTTTTATGCAGTCTGTAAGCGATTGAGTTATTCGGGTAGGCATAGAGCGGAATCGAGTTGATTTCGGCCGAAAATAGTTAGAAAAGGTAGTTTTTCTTGCGTGGTCCAAATCGGGACCTTGGTCTCCATGTTTTCCTATGAGAGTCAGCAGGGCTGTGGTGGTGTATCACCCCTATTTGTAACAATCAACCCTATTTGTAACAAAACTTAATTTTCAAAAAAACTTTGCCGTATTTGTTGAAATATTAATAAAATATGCATATTTGTATGTTTGCGGGCAATTTTCTTTTTTTTTCCTGGTCAAAACTCATTTTTCAGAAACTGCTTTGTTACAAATTGGGTTAATTGTTACAAATAGGGGTGACATGTCAACCCTATTTGTAACAATCAACCCTATTTGTAACAAAACCTAATTTTCAAAGAAACGTGGTCGTATTTGATGAACTCTTGATGAAATATACATATTTATATGTTTGGGGCAATTTTCTTTTTTTCCTTGTCGAAACTCATTTTTTTCCGAAAATGCTCGTTAGATTAAGTTTCGTTGTGCAGGTTCCTAGGGATAAGAGGCCTACTCGTAAGATATAATTAAGTCGTGCAGATACATGCCAAAAGTTTGTTTCGGGCAATTTTCACCAATTTCGGTCAAAAATGTTAAAAATCTTGTTTTCTGACCGAAATCATACTAAACCTATATGGGGTTAACTTTTGTTACAAATTGGGTTGATTGTTACAAATAGGGTTGACGTGTCAACCCTATTTGTAACAACCAACCCTATTTGTAACAATCAACCCTATTTGTAACAAAATTTAACCAACTTGTAACGAAACCTATTTTTTCAAAAAAACTTGGCCGTATTTGATGAAATCTTGATGAAATATACATATTAGTATGTTTTTGGGCAATTTTCGTTTTTTCCTTGTCGTAACTCATTTTTTCCAAAATCGCTCGTTAGATTAAAATTCTTTGTGCAGGTTGCTAGGGATAAGAGGCCTACTCGTAAGATATAATCAAGTCGTGCAGATACACGCAAAAAGTTTGTTTCGGGGCAATTTAAAAATCTTGTTTTCTGACCGAAATCTTACTAAACCTATATAGGGTTAACTTTTGTTACAAATTGGGTTGATTGTTACAAATAGGGTTGATTGTTACAAATAAGGGTGACGTGTCAACCCTATTTGTAACAATCAACCCAATTTGTAACAAAAGAGTTCATCAAATACGACCAAGTTTCTTTGAAAATTAGGTTTTGTTACAAATAGGGTTGATTGTTACAAATGGGGTTGACATGTCCACCCCTATTTGTAACAATCAACCCAATTTGTAACAAAAGCAGTTTCTGAAAAATGAGTTTTGACAAGGAAAAAAAAGAAAATTGCCCGCAAACATACTAATATGCATATTTTATTAATATTTCAACAAATACGGCAAAGTTTTTTTGAAAATTAAGTTTTGTTACAAATAGGGTTGATTGTTACAAATAGGGGTGATACAGGTGGAAGGCCGTATAACGCCGGGAACACACAGCATTCTACTTAGTGCTAAACGAATAGCTGTTAAGTTTTATGGCCAGACAAGCAAGAGCAATAACAATAAGCGCAATAACAGCAAACACTAATTGACGGTCGTGCATATGTCTTTAGGCTGACATGATGACTCCTGAAGGTATCAGGTTTCAGAGGGACTGAAGGGAGATGCTTCGCACTGAAATTCACCGAATTACAAATGGTCGATAGAAGATCTGACGTATTTAAATTGCTCATACATAATACGACTCATAACTTAAAATTTGTTCAGCTGAAACGTGACTGAAATACCGAGATCTCTGTGCGACGGATTTTGAAGTTTCCTTCCCAACATGCAAGTCAAATAAATTGCGCCAAGACTTTCTTTTATGGCCATAGAGTTAGTAGACAGTCGGTATATAACTATACAAAATACATATGTTTCGTAATTGTATACGTACAACAATTCAATCCACTGGAGTCACAGTAGTTTTCGCAGGTTCCAAGGTAATACGCCAAATAGTAATTATATGCTGTGTATCCTACAGATCGATATGATGTCCTGTACATTCGGAGACACATTAAAATCTTAGAAACTGATCGAGAACATGAAACTCAAAAACTGACAGTTTGTGGTTATGATATTCTTTACACTGCATAAAAACCCTATAATACTTACTGTATTAACTTGGATTATTGCCTGTATTTTAGCTTAAGAGTGCATATACAGATGAATACAGTCAAGAGTCCATTTTTTGTATTCAGCAAGCCTGTATTCATGTGGATTCATGTGAATTCACGTGTATTATTTTATAATACATGTAACTCATTAATGTGAATTTATCTGAATTATTGGGTTTTCATGCAGTGTTAGCTCTTTATGTGAAGTTGAAACAACAATTAGATGATTATATAATATTGTTATTGCTTCTAGCGGTTTTGTGAACCCATATGTTGCCCTGCAGTGTTTACAGCATACACTGCACTCTTATCTTGCTAAATGCCTACATATCCCAAAGGGCACTCTCTTGAAAAGTAGGAAAATCTTCTCTGAGCAAAACATTTTTCGTCAAATTCAGTTACTAATACACATAAGCCTGCAGACAGATAAATACTCTCTCCCTCTCTCTCCCTCTCCCCCCTCTCTCTCTCTATCTCTCTATCTCTCTCTCTCACACACACACACACACACACACACACACACACACACACACATACACACAATCAAAGGACATGTCATTTCATTTTAAAGACCAGGAGGAAAAATCATAGATCACTTGCCTGTACACAGAACATGCCTTCCACCATAAAAAGCCGCAGTCTGTTTCGTAGCGATAACTTGTACGGGCAGAGTAATACCTTCTTGTGGTATAATATCTCCGTTGTTTCTGGGGACATTGATCTCTGAATATATAAGGCAAAGGGTTAGACATTAGGACAATTTGAAATGCCAAGGGGTTGGAATATTACTTCATATTAATTAATCATAGAAATAATCATATTAATAGTCGGTGTTGGCATTGACTTGCAGCTTACTATTAAAAGTCTTATTATTCCCAAATATGGGTGACGCAATAACCATGTCATTGAAAATACAAAACTAAGTATTGGACGAGTATTTTCAAGGTTAATAAAAGGAAAAGGTAGCGGTATACAGTACGTATCTCATGCAAAATTCAAGCATTCGTTAATTTGTTTTTGCAAAATATAAGATTTCTTAAACGATTTCGCTTTGCAACTTTTTAAAACTTGTGAGATTCAAGATTCAAAATTTCATCAGCTTGTGTATTTCGTTAATTTTACTATCTTTGCTACATTTTACGAGATCTCCACGTCAGACTTAAATTTCGATCGCGTAAAACAAATGCCTTCTTATTGTTTGTTTACGAACGGGAAGGAGATCGATCCAAACAAGTTCTGACGCAAAAATGATAACGATGAACATCCAGAGTATAAATGGCATGTTTTAGTGATTATATCAATTACAAAGGGGGCGGGGCGCCTTGAAAACTTGGTAGCTTCGATATTCAGTTATATGATCTATGAAGCAATACACGAAAGAGTTGGTAAGATAAGGGTACTTTATTAACGGGTAGCGGAGACCTACTGTGCTTTAACGTCGGACAGGATAATCAACAGAGTAAGAAGACAAGTAGCCGTAATAGCTAAGTTCTTCATGGTTTATGGCAGACCTGCAGGTAGTATAACAATGTCGATAGGTTGAACTTCTTGGGTCTTCCCTCTAAAAAACAAGCAAACCAAGAATATTATTAGAAATTGCTGATTGCATGCTCTTCTGTACTATAATAGTAATTTGCAGTGAGACTAGTTTTATATTATCACTTGAACCATCGATAGGCCTGTTTACAAATGCGCAGAATACTAGTCGGATGTGGTTTTTATTGGTATATTTACAAAGTAAGAAATTGTAAAGTACAAAACACAAGAGATACATTGGGTTAAGGGCAGAATTGTGGTCGGGCTTGCTACTTTGACCGAGGGACGGGAAGAGAAGTGTTCCCGTCCGCAGGAAAGGAAGCGGCCTGGCTTGAGACATTGACCGAGGGGGCCCGAAGAAATGTATGCACCTCACTGTGACGCCGGGCCAGGCAGCAAGTCAGCCAGGTGGAATGTTAGGGTGGTGGTGCCCATGTCGACAGTACGGACATTGAAGAATGAATGCAACAAGAGAGTTTACAATCAGTACGCTTGAAGTCAAAACCGGCCGTTTTGAATGAGTCGTACATGCCAAAATTCCAGAGATGTTTAAACTGTATCATAACACCGTCCTCGCCTTATATAAGAAGCCTAAAAGGAACAACGAAATGGCTACTGTTTAGAGAGCTGCGAGTTTCTAAACCACCCTTTTCTTCAAATCAAAAGTTTAAATCACGGTCCTTCTATTACAGGGACCGTAGTTAAATTAAATACATCACTAGGCGTAGACCTCTTGTGTACGACAGTGTACATATATGATTTTAAGGTTCCAAGACAAGTATTGAAGCCTTCCAATTTATAAAAATCTCTGTAGAATGTTAAGCTCGTAACCCCATCAAAGTATATATTTTCCGAAAGCACAGATATTGACAAATACTGTGTTTTGTATTATTTGACAATTGTTTACATAAGGACCACGTGACAGTCAATTTCAATAACCTCTTAAAAATCGTTTTTGTTTCCGTGCGGAAACGCTGCAGTATTTCCGGTGAAAATTAGCGTGATAAAATGGTATCGTGTCAATCTTCCTAAGTTTATCTGGAATTTTTAAAATCTGTCCTACTTTTTATGTTGTATACTTTGAAAGGTTTTAGATTGGGGATCAGTTATCGGTCAGATAATTGTCGCGTCATAAAAACGTTTTAAAGCCTATAGTAAAAATCGCAGACACAGTTTGAAAGATTGACATGACACCTTTTTATCATGCTAATTTTGACCGGAATACTGCAGCGTTAGTGCAGGGAAATGTAACAACCGATTTTGAAGATTATTTAAATTGACTGTCACGTGTTCCTTATGTAAATAATTGTAAAATAATACAAACACAGTATTTGCCAATATCTAGGCTTTCAGAAAATATATACTTTGATGGGGTTACGAGCTTAGTTGCAATGGTTCAATACTTGTCTTGGAACCTTAATTGCATCTCTCACGGTTTTGTAAAACGAACATAAAATATGTTTCTTTGTAAAAGGAGATATACTTATATTGTTGTTTTAATCGATGAAACCGCGAATTTCTTACTTGATAAAAGAGACTACACAAGTCAACCTTAATGACATTGTCCCCTCTGGATCAGAATATGATGCTTTTGAGAGTTGTGAAGAATTTTTTTTCATTTTAAAAGTTCTCGTCAGTATGTACTGTAAACAAAAATTCTATCACGTTAAAATCATGGTACGATGTCTTTGTACTATAATTGAATAGAATCGGTTCAGATACACTCCGATGATGTTTATGGATCTATAGAGGCAAATGGCCGCTTTGCGTCCACAATTTGGTCATATACTGTAGTTGCATAAACCAAAAGGTATGTGTGTCAACATACACTGCCCTCATATCAATTTTACCTTTGATCTGTTATGGCATATCTGGTAATGCCTTTGATAGTGAGAAGATCGTAACAACGTGACTGCTTGGCAACCATATTTGATTGCATTAAGATGCAAACTGACAAGTACATGGATGTCATAAATTTAATTTGGTTTGCACATGTCTGTGTAAATAGGTCATGTCTTTGTACAAACTTGAGCACAAACAGCCATGGGTATATTTAGCTCACGTGTGTAAACACGTGGGCTAATGTCATAGCGATGTCTGCCTGTCTGTCTCTCCGTGTGTGTGTGTGTGTGTGTGTGTGTGTGTTAGTGTGTGTGTGTGTGTGTGTGTGTCTGTCTGTCTGTTTACACAATAACTCAAAAACGCCTGAACGGATTCAAGTCAGATTTGGTACACAGGTACCATATGCTACTTGCAAGAACTGATTAGATTTTGCTTAGTGTGGCTTGCATATTAATGAAGTTATGCAATATTGTTTTTTCCGTACAATGGTTTACCTATGGAGACGGTAATGACAGTGTAGACATATATCAAGAAATACTGCACAAAATGTCATGAAACTTTTCACAGATGACAATTTCAGAACATTATGCTGATACTGTGAGTGTAATGTCAATTACCTTCTCATTTGCATATTTAATGAACTTTTGTTATTAGTGAGATAACGCTGAAATTCCTGCACCAAACTTGATGATACTTGCAACAAATATTGATCTGATGTATATCTAATTATACTAAGAAGCATTGGGCTGTGTCAAGTTAATAAATGGCTCATTTGCATATTTTATGAAGTTTTGTAATTAGTCATATAACTCCGATATAACTTCACCAAATGTGATAAAATCTGCTGCAGATACTGATCCGACAGATATCTAACTGTAGTGTAAAGCATTTAGTAGTGTGAAGTTAATTGAGGGTTTATTTGCATATATAATGAACTTTGTAATTAGTGATATCACACCAAAATTACAGCATTAAATTTGATGAAACTTGCTACAGATGTTGATATGATAAATATCCAATTGTACTGAGAAGCATTGAACAGTGTAAGGTTAAGAATTAGCTCATTTGCATATTTCATGAAGTTTTATAATTAGTCATATAGCTCCGAAATAACTGCATCAAATGTGATGAAAACTGCTGCATATACTGATCTGACAGATATCTAACTGTGTTGTAAAGCATTTAGTAGTGTAAAGTTAATTAAGGGTTCATTTGCATATTTAATAAACTTTGTAATTAGTGACATTACTCTAAAATTACAGCATTAAATTAAATAAAACGTGCTCTGATGGATATCTAATTGTCCCATGAAGCATTGAGCAGTGTCAAGTTAATGAACAGCTCATTTGCATATTCAATAAAGTTTTGTAATTAGTGATTAAAATCTGAGAGTACTGTGCGATGTTGAAAAAACCTGCTTCATATAGTGATAACATATATCTTATTGTTCTGAGAAGCGTACTACTATTAATGAACCTGTTGTGAAACACGTGAGCATATTCAGTTCATATCTGGTTTAGTTCTTGTTATAGACATACAATCGAAACAAAATTTCTGCCACATTGGATAGTATCTAAGAATTGATGTGCAAAAGTAGCACAAACAATTTGATATGTCCTCATACCAAATTTGAAAAAAATCAATCATGGTATGTCCTATTAACATATCTAGGGACGGAGAAACTCAACCAAAGTGGCTGCATTGCAGCCGTATTGCAAAACATATGGATAATCTGTGGGAAATACGGATAATCTGGATAATCTGTGGGAAAGGAATTCCTATGGTCATTGTACCAAATTTGGCACAGATGGTTCAGAAATAGGCTCTAGACGTAAATGAATTGAAACAAGATGTGAACTGAATGCGCTCACGTGTTTTACAACAGGTTCATTGATAGTAGTACGCTTCACAGAACAATCAGATATCTGTTATAACATTATATGTAGCAGGTTTCATCAACTTTCGAACAGTACTATCAGAGTTAGAGCTCTTTGTTTAATATACAAATGAGTTGTTTATGAACTTGACACTGCTCATTACTTCATGGGACAATTAGATGTCTATCAGATCAACATATGAAGCACGTTTCATCAAATTCAATGCAGTAATTTTGGAGTAATTTCACTTATTACAAAGTTCTTAAATATGCAAATGAACCCTTAATTAACTTGACACTGCTCAATGTTTCATGGCACGATTAGATTTTTATCTGATGAATATCTGTAGCAGGTTTCACCTAATTTGTTGGCGTAATTTCAGAGTTATATACCTAATTACAAAGTTCATTAAATATGCAAATGAACCCCTAATTAACTTTATTCTACTTAATGCTTTACAACACAGTTAGATATCTGTCGGATCAGGATCTGCAGCAGATTATTCCAAATTTGGTGCAGTTATTTTGGAGTTATGAGACTAATTACAAAACCTCGTAAAATATGCAAATGAGCTATTAATTGACTTGACACTGACCAATGCTTCTACGTACAATTAGATATATATCAGATCATTATATCTTGCATGTATCATCAAATTTGATGCAGGGATTTTAGAGTTATGTCACTAATTACAAAAGTTTATTAATATGCAAATGAGCAGATAATTGACATAACACTCACAGTGTCATCATAATATTCTGAGATTGTCATCTGTGAAAAGTTTCATGAAATTTCGTGCTGTATTTCTTGATATATGTCAACACTGTCATTACTGTCTCCATAGGGAAACAATTATATGAAAAAAAACTGATTTGTCATAACTTCATTAATATGCAAGCCACACTAAGCAAAATCTAATCAGTTCTTGCAAGTAGCATATGGTACCTGTGTACCAAATCTGACTTGAATCCGTTCAGGCGTTTTTGAGTTATCGTGTAAACAGACAGACAGACAGACAGACAGACAGACACACACTAACACACACTAACACACACACACACACACACACACACACACACGGACAGACAGACAGACATCGCTATGACAATAGCCCACCTGTTTACACACGTAAGCTAAAAATGGCCGCTTTGATTGTACCACGCATTGTATGCATGTGCATGTGACGGATACATCTTTGTACCAACTTTGACAAAATAGGTCAATGCATGTGTAAGTCACAGCTATAGGCTTGAGAAATATAAAAAAGTGGCCTTTCTGAGAAGATTTCGAATTATATCGCAAAACAAAGCAACATGCATATGTATGTCACAATGCCATATCTCTGTACCACCTATCAAAGAATTTGGCAAGGATATTTCGGGGAGAAAAGCCAACTTCTGGACGGACAGACGAATAGACTTGACCAAAACCGTAAGTTTCTCTGATGTCTAAAACAGCAGCCTCTTTTGTAAAGGAAGCGCATCACTCCCAAACAAAACTACTTGTTTTGTAAGACATGGGAGCTTAGTGACCCATAAAATCACGGGAGATATCATCTAAAGAAAGGACGTAAGACGAACTGCGATATAATTGAATGATAGATTCAATTACTGTGAACATGCTAGGCAATTTTCACAAGTGTTGAGGTTACAGCAGATCCAAACTTGCAATCTCACACGCTTCTTCTGATATATCGAATTCATCATTCTGTTTCATTTTCGTTTCCATTTGAGCGAAACATCGAAAACAGAGAGCCCTTATGAATTTTAAAGATTGAACGTTAGTATTCATTTAACCTTACTTACCTTTAACATGTCCTTTTCATGCAACGCACATAAGTCTGCAGAAAAAAACACAATTCCTCCTCTTTTAAAGGAGCATTCACAATATATCAATTCAGACGTCCAAGTCTGATTGGCTTTGAAAGAAAGGGTGTTGAGATTGTTCCACTTTACGATAGGTAAACTGCATGTCTGATGAAGCCTGGAAGACATTACAAATCGAAAATCTGCCACAAATTTCCTTCAGAAGTGTGTTTCCTTATTGTATCAACATTCAACTTATCTTTAAATGTATACACGTAGCTGAAACTCATTATTTTCAAGCATCTAATGCTGAGATTTGTGCACACCCAGCTAAGACAAATACTTATTCAAAGTCCCATTGTGTCTACAATGTGTCCAAATAAATCTCATTGTGTAAATATGCCACATTCAAAAGTTGTTATAAAAGGTGAATTTTATTACGCTGTTCCAAAATGCGTTGAAGCCAGCAATGAACCACAAGATAGAGATGAAGAGAGTCCAGACCTTGCTTGTGGTGTTTTTGGCCATCCTCATCCGGCTTGCTCTTTCAAATTTGGTACGCTTAAGACCAGATGTGCGATACCAGTATGAATATGAAGCTGCGACAGAGCTTAAGAATGTTGGAACCATTTCCACTAGGGCCAAGGTACGTTCATGACTGAACTACTTTTCGTCATTGTTTATCCATTGTTCTTCACGCAATCCGTATCTCTTTTAAAACAAAACTTCTTTTGCGGCATATCTTCTGTAATTACACAAATCCATGTGGATGCATTTATAATAAACAGAACATGCATTAACGTGAGAGAGAGAGAGAGAGAGAGAGAGAGAGAGAGAGAGAGAGAGAGAGAGAGAGAGAGAGAGAGATATTACCCGACGAATAGTATCATAATTAGAATGATCAAAATTAATGACAGTATAAGAAAGACGACATGTTTTTAGGTTTCTTTAAAACTTTTTTCTTCTTCAGAAAATGACTGTAGAATGTGCAGTACTTGGGTACCCTTTTTCTGTGATCATTGACGAAAATTTGCAAAATATTTTTTTTAGCATGAGATATGCATGCACCTCAATTTTAATTTGACATAGACACTATCTATCTATAATAAAGTGAGTACACACGTAATGACATCAAAGAGTACAAGAACTTAGTATGTATAAAGAAATGTTTGTGCCTATTTAATCTCAAATATTCAAAAAGCAGAAAACATTGCAGCAGTCTTACAGCAAAATGTAACAAATTTAGCCTTCAATGATTATTATTACTACTTTAAGCTCCAATTTTGTAAAAGAGATAGAATAAATTGCTTTGTAACTTAGACGATATCTCTACCCTTTTTACCACATATAGTCGTCAATCTCAGTGAATAGATAAACAGAATGATGATATGATGATAACAATTTCAACAAAAATACTCAATAGGCTATTTTTCAAATCGGCATTTAGCTTACTTACAGAAGATATATTAAAATATTCTAAGGGAAAATATATCTACCAAATAACACGCACTCAATGGCGGTGTACATATTTTGCCAGAACTGTATTGTGTTTATCAGATATTTACCATAGTGTTATTCCGGGCACAGATGATTTCCTTTAGTGTACCATATGGCAGAAACCTCTATATTCTGAGTTCTGTGTGTGATTTCTAGAAAAGTTTTGTTGGTTTTTTTTTTTAATTATGGTTTATAAGGAAATACATTGGCCGGGTACGGTGTATATGTGCGTCTGTAACGATTATCATACTACTTTCATAAGTGTTGCAGTTAGTATGAACAATCTTTTAGCGAAGATAGCCATTAAATTAGAACCTGATTAAAATAGGCACAAGTTATTAATATAAAGAATCTTTGTCTTTATTAAATGTTATTGTTGTTGTTTCTGTGGTCATAGTTATGTGAACGAATACTAATGATAATTCCTACAGAAAGGGAAACACAAGATCACTACGGATGTGTTAAGCAACAGTCGTTGTTGCATTTTTCAAAATAGTCAATGATTCAAGTTATAGCGAGCTACAAATACGGATACAACTCAAAGTCTTCAAAATATTTGATCACGGATATTGTACCAATACAACGTTCGGATGCCTCGAAGGCATTGTATCTCAAATAAGCACATCTGTTTGAAGATGTTACACGATTTCTCACTGGATCATCTTTAAGATGAAACTGATTGTAACAGTCGAAGTAGTGCTGTGGTCTGCCCCAGGTGACTTAAGTGGCAATATATTTTCTGTAATTCGGCATAAAAGCGTATATTGGAGTGGCTACGATCAACACAGTCACGTACCGTAACACCTAGTACATTGCTGGTGTTCATCCCCAGACTATTATAGCAAAACTTCCAACGACAAGCATGAGCTATATAATGTCCGTAGACACTTGACCGTCCATAACTGCCGTGCATTACTGCTGGCTGCCAGGGCAGGAAGTGGTAGAATGCTAGCGTTATCACCGAGGGAGTTATGCAAGGGACCTGCTAATTTTGCAGGGACATAGTGTTCAACAAGTACACAATCACATATCATCTGATCATAACACTATTATTCTATTTGACACTCTCTCGCCAAACGTCCTTGCGTGACTGCCCCGCGGACTTGACTTTCTTAGTGATGAGGATCTCAGAAGGTAAATTGGTGCTCGGGTAATTTTAAGTGCGCAAATATATGCGGGGGAGGGGGGGGGGCGAAAACTGGCAATGAATCTCCATACACTGTTGTACAGGGACGTGGGCATACACTGTATGCACGGTTGGCTCCGAGGGTTTCTACAACGTAATACAAGTGCTGTTGTGCAGAACTCTCTCTTTTACGGCTACAACGATTACACCATGTCTTGCTACAATTTCCGAAAAGTTGCTGTAAACCCTAAACTTAGAATGAACTAAAACAAAATTAAATAAAAAACAACAAAAATCGTGACTTTGCGAGCAAAGTAAAACACTAACAAACCAACGTTATTATGGCCTCAAAGCCTTTAGAACTGAAATGTGAACGCACCAACCTAACCTAACCTTACTTACTGGTCTCCACAAGTATACCGGTTCCGAACATCGTGACTATGTAATTGTGTGGTCATGATTTAGATATTTTAATTGCCCTTCACTGGCGTAATACGGACCTGTCTACCATTTGATATTTTTCCTTCATCGCAGTTCGATATTGGCTTTACTGAGTTACCTGACATGGTCCAGGTATGCTGATAATACGTTTTGGTCAAGAGGTGCCATAGTGACTTACATTATGCAAATGAAAATGCAATTAAAGACATATTTTTCGAGAAGATCAAATTCTTCCCATTGTAGATGAAGCGGAATAATTGAAGACTCCTAAGATGACCGACCACATGTTGTTCGCCTGTACATGCGTACATTAACCGACGTTTCCTTTCCAGACGTTGGCTGACTTCGATCTTCGCTGGATAATTGTTTTGAGAAACTATTATTTCCATGTTATCGCCAGAGAGTGTTTTGTCAGGCCTACAGAGTGAGCCATGAGGTGGTTGAAAATGGTCTCCGAGTCAACAATCAGTCAGCTAACCCGCAGTCTACTGAGACAGGGTCCACCTTAGTCAAAGTCGATAGGATTTTCAACGACTTCTCACAGGCTGCGTACAAGCACACTAAGAGGCACAGGTGTGCCAGTGAGAACCCCGTCCATTTGGACTATGGCGCCTCTTGTCAAACAACTGAGTAGTTTTGATTTTGACTGTACAAGGGCATCATCATATTTAAAACTTATTTCTGCTATGGACGTTCTTCTTGCCAGCGTAACCTTGTGATCACTAACTTCAGTTTAGAGGTATGATGAATACAGCATCAATATTAATGCCTAACGAATGTTTGGAGACGTTACTCTAAGTGAGAGGGAAATGTTAAATAGACAAGTAACTTCAACGCCAGCGATACACAACTTTCCTTTGAAATTTCATGTATACTTTTGTTTTTAATAATATTATACTGTTATATTTTCAACTCTATCACATCAAATGGCAGACATACAAAGCAGATGGTATGTCGATTTCGTCTCTCGAATGTAACTTTATTTTCTAAAAGCTAATGACTAAATATTCATGATAAAGGCATCTCCCACTCAGCAATCCTTGAGTATTCAAAATATGTCAAAATATTGTCTAATATCTGCAGATAAAAACTGTCTCCCTTCGGAATTTTTCATACAGTTTAAAGTGAATTTCAAAACAGCTTGGCTTTACAACGTTCTTGGGTGATAAGAAAAAACGTTTCTGGCGATAGAAAAACTTTGCAAAAATTTAACCATATATGACGTTCAATATGCCACGGTCAACATCATCAGTGTTGCCGTGCTCCCATTGAAAAATTCACCCGTACTTTTACTGCTTGAACATTCTTATACATGTATTGCCTTTGTCACATTTCCCGTCGATGAAACTGCACAGAACGCTAACGATAGATTTTTTCGGTGTGTGTACGGTTAAGTACAACGATTGGTATTTCCTACACTGAACGTGTTTTGTACGTGAGAACAGTGGACGTCGTATTGGGTTAAATTGTTGCAAAATCTATCGAAGGAGAACATTTGTAACGAATGCAGTTGGCGTTATTTTCTATCGCCCGAAACGTTTTTCTAATCACCCGAGCCGTTGTAATTCCAAGCTATTTTGAAATTCACTGTAATGACTACAGAAGTAAATAAAGTCAGACTGTTTCACAAAAAGATAATGAAATAGCTGTCGAAGAAAAATATATACGTTGACACTTACAGACAGAACACAATAAACCATGACAAGGTGCTCATTTCGACCACCGGGATATTCATACTCGACCAATTGGTGCTCGACAAACTTAAACCCTAACGCAAAGCGTTATTGTATTTTAAGATCATGTCATGTATCGCCGTCATTTTACACAAGATCATTTAAAGAAGTCATTTCGTGTATAGCATACAAAGCAAAGTCTAGGTAAGCGATTATTCATTAATATTCCGAAGGGAGACTTGCGACTTTTTTGACAGCTCCGAATACCATTCAGACGTTATTTGCTCTTCTTTGTTGTTCGCCTTTTGTCTCAGCTAGTTTGGAAACTTTCCCGAACTGTTCAGCCAGGTGCTTTGCCATCGTATACGAAATGACATCGCTTCCAGGAGCGCGAATTCCATGATTGCCCAAGTTATCACTCACTGGCGCTATTGACTTGAGATTGTTTTCTTTCTTGGCGAAAATGAAGACTTTTTATACCAATTTATCGCGGCCATATTAAAATAGCCATCGATTTACAGTCCAATAAATCTCCTGAGATACTCGATCAAACATTGATTTGGCCGACAGACCGCAAATTAAAATAAGCAGCCAGGATTTCCATCCTTCGAAACAGACTGAGAGGAATGCAAGGTGACCTTGATGTACTACAAGACCTTGATATTGACAACATTAACACGCGGACTAAAGAAATTAAAAAGTGCCTGGCGAATATCAACAAATCAGGATTTTCACAGTAATAGTTACTTTTATTACAATGATCTGGGGCTTGTTATTCTCAGTATCGCTTCGCATAGCGAACTTTCGCAGGTCACAATAAGAAAATTAATGTGTCCCTTTGTGATTTAGATATCCCATTGTTCATTATTTTTTATGTAAAACTAAATCAGTGGGTATTTTTGTTTTCCAATTTCCACATTTATTCTCAATGTCCAAGAACACTATGCTCGTTAATGGTTTTGTTAAACAAACAAACGTCCGTAATTTTTCGATTGCATTCATAGAAGTCTGTGTTCAACACTACTCCGCTACATAGCAATCTTAGATTAAATAAACGAGCTGATTAACAGCCGTTGCCATTCTTACGATGATCTCGCCAAACAGTTGAATTTGAATGCAGGCTGGTATGCAATCATTAGATAGATAGATTAGACCTTGGAATACTTTCTTGCGAATCTCTTATTACGTTACTGTCAGACAGTTTAACCAATGCAGGTGAAAGTTCACCGTAAAGACAAACGCATCAGCATTCTAGAGACATAAATTCTGTTTTGTGAATCACTCGACAAAATTACAGTGCTCTGACCTATTTTGAAGATATTGACTTTAGCGCCGTGTTTTAATGTTAAGATATATACCAGGTGTGCCTTTTGGTGTTTCGGGGAAACATAACAATTTTTTTAACGATCAATATTTGTAGTTGGTGATGACGGTCATTTCGTGTTTTGTTTTTCTTTCAAGTGCAGTGACTTTCCAAATGAAATATTCAGAATGTTGACATAAAATATTGGCAAATACTTAATTGTATCGCAAAATACATGTGGCTCTAATGAAAAAGACTGAAACTTTTGTTTGGTTGGTTGTACAGCTGCTTTCAAATGCTGCCTACGACATATGTATGCAATCTGCTTTGCACGTTTTATGATATTTACTTTTGAAAACAAAAGCGGGGAACCTTCAATTCATCGATGTGTATGTGCACGTTTTTGTACCCTCTTGAAGTGTTGAAATATTTTGTTTTTTCTTTTCTCAAGTGATCAAGCTATCCATCGTGCAGGGTTAATGCCACATATTGTGTGGCTTTGTGAGTTCTGCATTTACCAAAATATCTTGTGGTGTAGTTGTTACAAAGTGAAAATGCCACCTAATATCATGCCTTCATAACAATTTTCCAGTTGTCATTTTGATCATTTCATCATGCAAAGGTAACATTTTCATTTTTTAGTGAAATAATACAACATGAAGGATAAACTCAGTGTCTCTCTTCAAAAGACACCACGTTCTCGTGTAACGTGTACACATGTGTACACATCTTCAATTTCATTGCCTTACCCATGGTCTAAGATTTTAATGCGTATGTCTTTGAAATGCAACGTCGAAACCAAATCAGTTTTTATGGAGAGCTTGACAAATGAAAACTTGTCCTTGATAAGGCTGCGTTGATAAACAATTGGAAGTGGCATGGGGGATTTTGAAGGGAAACGTAATCAGTCGGTATCTATCGCAAGTCATATATACAATTTTATGTCATACTCTAAGCTTTTTATGTAAAAGATCGAAGTCTTTAGAAGGAGCTTTTATGATAAAAAAACATACACGAAATATTAATTACTGCATTGCTTTCGAAAAATTGCAATAGCTAAACAAATTTATACTACAAGAATATAAAACATAGCAGTCGGTACACAAAGCAGGAAGACAGACACTTCCAAAATAAAGGCAACAAAAAACCGAGACCCTTAACGACATTCTCGGTGTATGATTGTCTATTGTGCACATATCAGTAAACTTGATAACATGGATACGTTCTTGTATCAGAAAAATAAGCGAAATAACGTCAAAGGACAGCGACTTTCTCCCTCTGATACTAAGAAGAGGCCCGGTGTAATTTTGTTCGTTGTCGCTTCAAATAGACCATGTGCCGTCGTTTTAGCGGCGGCGCTTTTTGTCAGCCGTTAAGGGCGATAGCAGGTGGCCTTGTACCGAAAGAGATGGCTGTGTTGCCGGGATCATATGACTGTCTGCTATTGTTGGAGATATTCTATAAAACCCGTGTGCATTTGATTCAGAGATTTATGGTACATATCTCATATTATGTTTTTAATTGAGGGATTCTATAAACCTCAACAACTTTAGTGTTGTATACGTGTCAACAATATTACAAGCAAACAACTCTCGGTGTCTTTGGTATCTTAGATCCTCTGGCATGGCATACTGTATGTTGGAAGCACATTAATGTTTTCGGAGTCTTGCCGTAAGATAGAATGCGCCCCAGGGACGCTTAATTGGACTTTTCGTCTACTACTTGTGGGGGCTCAGTTTGAAGCCTATTGGGTGAAAAAATCACTAGCTTGGGATTTTGGAAATCGGGAATTTTATTTCTGTCACGGAGATACACAGTGATGGCAGCTATTTTGAATTTCAACGATCAGTAAATATTGGGTAATTTCTTTCTCTAGTGCCAAAATTTGTACGTTGACTCCCCCAATTTTTGTTCATGATTTTAAAAGAGAATCATTGTTGAAAGTTTGTCTGAGGAAATTTTGAGCAAACGTAAAACAAGTTTAAGTCTTTCAATCGCAGAGGCGCGAACTATCTTTGGTAATCCGGCGAAACATCCAGCCACATCACACTTACATTATTGATCTTAAGCTTTGCTGTCATGCAACAGAGAAACTTTCTCAAATGCAACTTTAATGGGGAAGGTGATATCCTCTTGTCAAAAATGTTGAAAGAAAGTGACAAATGGGCACATTATACGCATGATTATTCAAGACACTACGGTGTCCATGTTCGACCGAGGTCACGTTACAGTGCGTTTAAAATTGTGTTCAAGTAATCAGTAATACGTGTTGTCCTGCATGGTAACAGTTTCGCCACTCTAATGATTTTCTTTGAAGTTTGCTTCTATTAAATATTTATTTTTATACCGCTCGACTATACCATTCCGTTATTTACATTCAGATTCACATACAACTGCTGGAAGATACAGATGTCGGTCAACACTGTCAGCTGGTAGTAGATGATATTGCCTACGGTGTATTGCACAAACAAGAAGAAGGTAATCCTTCGATTCGAATCTCGTTCCCACTCACATTTAAACTCTTTGATTGCTAGATCGAAATGCGGATATAGAGAAACCGCGGTTTTTATATTTACTTCAGGGACAATCTTTCCCCTAGGTTGGAATAAAATGGATAATGAAAAGAAGGCACAAACTCATTTTCAAAAGCGACCCTTTCATACTTCAAGAAAATAAAGAAACTTGAACTAATAAGCTGTTTTAGATTGAAAACGCCCATAAGGGTGGGTCATTTAATGCAGACGGAAAATTCACTCCACTATATTGATTGTGTGTAATCTGTTTCCTGCTTTACTTTTACTGTAATAAATTAACAAATTCTTTCAGGAACGCTTGGCCGGTTTGATGTTGCATCTAATTTTTCACAATGGTACGTTCACTTCACTTTTTGTCTTTAGCTTTTAAACAAACTTACATTGCGTTGTTTTCGAAGATGAAATACTTCGCATTCTGTGCTTTCACCAGATACACATTACATAACAATCGTAGAAAAACCCTTGAATATTTAAATTTATGTTTAGGTTTTCATTCATCATATCCGAACACGGGGAGATTAACCGTGTGTTCTATCCGGAAGACGACAACCCTGAGATAGTGGTATTGAAGAAGTTGCTTATCGGCACACTGTCTGCTAAACTCCATTCAACGGAGGGAGCCTTGTCAAAGGGATCGCCGTGGACTTACAAAGTGAATGAAACAGGGCATGAAGGTGTGATTTTTATGTTTATGTCAATCTTTCCAATGTGAGCCAAGCATCGAGTTTCTATGGGTGATTTGTGCATAGATTTAAATTCTTTCGTATATTTCCACGAACGATACCACCGAAAGAAGAGGTTCTTGTAAATGATTTATACAAGTTACCAACAATTTTTCTGTTCTTAGGAGGCCATGAATCGACGTACACAGTTAAGCAAGTCAACAATGGTTTACTCTTCCAAAAGACAAAACATGGACATGTGGTTCAGAATGCAAACGCTTCCTTCAATAAGGTCAGTGGATTTTATTGCAAATGTCTTTTTGCTGCCTGTTATGAAGATAGTCAATCAATTTACATATTAAGGTACCAAAAGTTTTCTATATTACTTGCGACTGGGAAATATTAATATAGCCTGCTACAGGTTTTATTACCGAAGTACAGCGCTGTGTTTGGTGTCACTTTGTAGTCATCTTGTGGAAAATGACTTAGCCATACCTAACCGCAATTTTTTGCCTTTTATATGAAATCATGCGGGGTGTAGCGTTCATGGTTTCCTCTTTTTTACAGGATGTATTGTATGACCATTACCTGCAGCTGCCACACACAGTGGATGTTACAGAACATTTCACAGCGCCAAGGCGCAAAGTCAAGACGTGGGTATTTAAGAGTTTTTAAACGTAAAGATTCTATGATGTCACTATCAAGTTTTTTTTTATTTTAAGGCGAAAGCTCATATTTACGATACCACTACAGAAAACCTTTAGCATATGATTCACTATGATAGAATTCTATGCTCAGAACAAATATATTTGTGACATACAAGTGATATTTTCTTTGCGCGTTGTTGTTTCATTTATATTTTGTATTTCACGTTGCATCAGGGAAAATGCTGACCAATTGATTCCCAAACCGACGGAAGAAAGCACTGAAGACAGCAAAGGTAGGTTAACCATATACTCTCAACTCAGTCATGTAGATCACTTTCCCTGAATGTACCAATTTAAGAAGTATGAACTCATATTCGCATCAACAGGTGATCCTGACATGCATGGAAATTCCAGAAGTACTTTGAGATATATCGGACAGACCTCTTCGAGAATCCCGAAGAAATACACCGAGAAACCAAAAGATCTAGTTGAAGATTCATTGAAAATTGGAAAGGTATGTTGCTGGCAAGCTTTTGGGGTTTTTAGGGGGTGCGGGATGATGGGGCGTTTGTATTAAATACATTGGGAATCAAGCATAGGTGGAAATATTGAGAGGTAGCCTAAGCGGGACATGCTCCGCAATCTTCTACGTTCGACCAGCTGAAGGTAATCAGCAAGGAACAAATTTCCTTATGATGAACCTATTGCTTTATATATTAGAAATTCCTCCCATCAAATAGTAACAATTCAACTTATAAAGAGATTAAAATATTGATATTAGGTATTATGAATTTTTCATGATGTGATCTTTTATGACTTTATACACTGTAACCATTTTATGTGTCATTGTCATTATGTCATATCCACTGCTTTACAGATTCCTCTGCCCAAAGTACCGCTTTCTGAGATTGAATCCTTCATTGATGGAAATATGACATGTATGCAACAACATCGATCTACAAGTGAGTTTTCTACTGATTACCATGACATCAATTACTGATTGCTTCATGATTTTATCAAATCAAATATAATTAAAAACACTGCATTTTTACAAATTATCTTTCCTGTTAAATTCGTCAGTATCTCCAGAAAGATCCAACTGCTTCAAGGAACTCGTTTTTATGGTAGCCAATCTTCCGGAAGAGGATATCAGGGCTTTTGGGAAACGCCATCTCCCACCAACAGACTCGCAAAGTTCTGAAATTACGGAAATTGCCGTCGACGCCCTCGGCGCTTCTTTCACGCATGTCGCCCAGGATTTCCTCGTTGATTTTGTTATGTTGGCACCGGCTGTTAATGCAAGTCTCGTCGTCCGAACGTTGACACATTTCGTTGGTTTGAATGAACCACCAACAGAAAAAGCGATATCGGCAATACACGATATCGCGTTCAAAACCTCCTTACACTTTGACGGTAAGTCAACGGAACGCCTTCATCATGTAAACCGCCTGTACATGAGTCTAACTGTGTAGAAACTGACTCAAAGCTACACGTTCCTTAAAATTGTACCTTGAAAGGTTTACCAAAACCTTTCTCAATGCAATCGGGTAAAACTTTTTAAAACTCTTATCATTCCCGGTTGTGTAGTCGATAACTGACAGGTGTATTTCCTAGTATCGTCACATGCTAATCGAAAAACGAAGAACGCCATGAAAGATATATCAAAGTGGAAGTTTCACACAAATTATTGTAGTAGTTCATACAAACCGTAGTAGTCACGTGACGAACGCATTTAAAATATATTTCAATTTCATGCTAATGCTGATGATTTGTTGGAGTAATTGTTAAATTATTCTAATGGGTAATCAAAAGTAAAATCAAGTTAAAGGTTATTTAAAATTCGCCAACATTTTAATTGCAAAACGGCCGTTACTGTTTGTTATTTCTGCGAAAGGGAAAACCCAGAAAAACTAAATTTTCGATTTTCACACAAGATCAAGACGGTTACATAAGCTTAAATTTGTTCTCTGAGTTTCAAAATAAATCAAGATGAAGCTGTAGTTCAACAAAATGAACTTTTCAATTGTTTTCATATTTTGTATTCCGTTTTACGTCTTTCTTTATCAAAATAAAAGAGGCCATTAACCATAACAATACTTCATATTTTAAAGATGTGCGTCATCAACACTAGTTTTTCATAGTTCTGTAAGTTTGAAATTCCTTTAAAAACGAGTCGACCTGTTTCCAGATCCAAAAGATGTGGAAACGGTAAACAACCGCGCAATCCTTGTGTTAGGATCCATAGCACGATGTCTTGGAAAGGCAAGAGATAAGAAACACAGGGACAGAGGGAAAGAAATCGTGAAGAAATTGGAAGAATTCTTGGGTGTACATGGTAATGTCATCATTTACGCAGCTTAATTTTGAAAAAACTGTCTACCTGTGTTTAACATTTAATCCATCTTCTATTTTCTGTCTACCTGTCTGTCAAACTACTAGTACCTTTTTTACTTACCTAACAGGCAACAGACAGATAGTCTTGCATCACATAAGACCAGACAGACAAACAGACAGGCAGAAGCTTGTTGTCAGGCAGACGTTCATACTAGATTGACTGACCAGAACTACATATTTACTGGAAATCAATTTGCTAACAAAAAGACGTATAAACTTTCCTTATACTCACTTTGCCGGACGTGCGATAAATGCGTGTATATGTCATGACAATTTTTTATTCTTCGTCCCGTAGATCCATGGAACCATCGCCGGCAGCGTTCAATGCTAAAAGAGCAAGAATACAAAAAACGCATTGAAGGAAAGGCAACATTGATATATTCCCTTGGAAATGCAATGTACTCATCATCCTTCGAACACTTCATGTCCTACGTCAACAATTCTGACAGCCATCCTATGCTACGAAGGGGCGCTATTCACGCGATTTCAAGATACGAAATGAACGAGGTAAGACACGAAGAAGTGTAACGCTGAGATTTTTACGCATGCATTTGTTATCAATTTTGCATAGGATTATTCGTCGTGTGGTTTTTGTTCCTTGTTTTTACGGCTGATGTATTCTAACTTAACTACTTCAACAATTAAATTGTGATCACCAATAACGTCAATGAGTATAGAATGGGAACTTGCTTCGACTTTTTGACTAAAAAATCAATAAATTGCCGTCAAGAATTGATAAGAATATTTATTGTAGCGTTGACAGGATAAAGCTATTGCCTTCGTCGAAATACCACAATGAAAAAAATATATACGGCTTTAGAATCGAGCGGGTTATCTAATCCCACACTCTGTAAATAGGACTTTATCGAGCTGAAGAATAAAATCAATTGTATTTTATTGTGTCCTTAGGCTATCGAAACACTCATGTTGTCTGCAAAATACGATGATGATGAGACAGTGCGATACATGGCTGGTCTGGAATATTCTAGGCATCCATTCACGAAAGATGAAAACAAGATGGCGATATTTAACATGTACGTTGCTTTACGTGAAAATCATATCTTTAGCCAAAATAGAAAACGTGGTGATGGTAGATTTGTTGTTGTAAGCTGTCGCCGTTCTTCAGAAATTTTGAGTTTAGTAAGCCTTTCACTTTACTAAATTATTGGCAAGTAATTGCTTTTTCGATAGGATGTTTGTCCAATTATCTTTTATCGTGGTGAAATGTTTCAAACTTCGACTTCAATGTCTGAAATCCTAGTCTAGAGGAAAACATGCCCGATTGTGGTAGCCTAACATAACCTTGCTTAACCTACCCAATCCGTTTTCGCCCCCGCAAGAACAGGCAAGGTTACGCATTGATTTGAATTACTTCACGTGATCTGAATTGACTGCAGCTTTAACTTATCAAACTTGTTACAAGTGACCAACAGTATGACAGAGACGTGTTACGTAAGGCATAGGCCACACTTCCCTAAGCGTCAAATATTTTCTTTTTGGCAACGACAAAAAATACCACCAATAATCGCAGTTTCTTTGATGTCACTTTCTAAGGACTGGCATATTAAAAGCTAGCAAGCTCCCCAAACAGTATCTTAGTCTGTACATGTACTTATTAACCCTTTGCACCCTGACCCCCTCGTACTCTATGACGTCATCGGACATTTATATCTGAGCCGGGTTCAAAGGGTTAAATGAGAACTTGGTTACTATAAATTATTACTGTTAATAGAAATGACGATTGGAAATAATTTTTGTAAATTTGGCCTATATGCTTGTATTGCATGCCACATCACTACCTTCTTTCAATGTGCTCTCCCAAACTTGTAGCAACAATACGGATTACGTTATGGACAGTCATCTGAATCGAATACGCCGTGGTTTCTGGGACGGTTTTAGAATACACCTGAAGATTCCAGGCTTTGAATGGCAGAAAAAAATAGGAACAAACGACATCGGCGCAGAAATGGGTCTGATACTAAAGAACACTTTTGATCTTAATATAAGTAAGTCAAAAGATATGTAGCTTGAATTGATTATACATAATGTGTAAATAGCATGTAATAAAATATACCCTTTATCGCATGGTTTTCATATCATATCCGTGTTTAAGAAGAGCTCTACACAATTCTTAGACATATACCCCTTCATTACATTTTCATTATTTTTCTGAAGAATGTAAGTTCCGACAAAATTAAAACTTTTCTTGATTTGAAAAGTCGATTTCGTCGTTTTATTCCTTTGAATGTTCCTTTCCAGTGAAAAAGTCGAAGAAGCCCTTTTCGTGTTTTTCTATGCCATCTCGTATCACGCTAAGGTCAAATGTTGTCATATTACGGATCTCAGGTTCTCTCATTGAATAACGACGACGCGCTTAGTGTTTAGATTTCCATCCGCCGTAGTTCGAAAGTCAAGCGGATTCATTTTAAAGATACCGTCAGTGTACTCATAATATTAAGAGGGTATTGATAAATCTTAGTAGTCTTTGATTCAAGACATAGCAACACCATTGTTAATTTTTTCTCCTCGTCTCTTATTATATATATATTGCACATTATGATGTACATAGCCAACGAGAAGTTTTCGAAAGCAGAGAGGTAATCAAACGAAAATTATTAAAATATCACGAACCGATGTGAATGTAAGTAATAGTTAGGATCACTTCAGGAAGTACGAATTTCCAACAAAACAAATGAAAATTCAATTCAAATATTTAACACCTGATTAAAACATTTCACAAACTAGTGGTTTACAGGTTAAAACCCAGGTAACGCCCTTTAAATGTCCGTGTACATTTTCACTTGGTATTAGCCATTATTACAATTCATATATTACTTTGATGTTCTAGAACCTCTGGAAGGTTCAATGAAGGTTGATATCAATGACCGGGCTTTCGTCAGAGCTCATATCGGTTACATCGGCTTGGAGTACGTACTGCTTGATGCGAAGGTTTGTTTCCGGGGAGACGCCCAATATTCGCTAAACATCTTACAGGTAAGACTCCTTATTTCAGATACACGAATCATATCATTGCGTATTCGTCTTTGATCTGAAAATCTAATTCTAGCAATTGTCCACGTGATTTTAGGGAAGGATGGGTTTATATTCTCATATTGCCTTAAAGTACAATTGATATCTGAATGTTTTCTGACAATACTATCTAACAGGAATTCGGATTCAGCGACATTAAAAGCCTCGTCAACTTGTTCGACACGGTCGTTAACAAGGTGGTGACACCGATAACGACGGCGTTGATTACATTCAAGGAACTTCTCAGTCCCAATGCGGTGTCTTTCGCTCAACTTTTTCGGAACTTCATCGACGCTGTGAAAGATCTACCAAACAGAGTGAAAGATATCAGAGGTCTTGCCCGGACTACTTTAAGACGTATTGGAAAATACACAGGGCTTCCACAGTATTTCCATGACTTTGAGCTTGTCATTTTGCGCATATCTGGGCTATTCAACGCTGTTAAGTCAGACGTTATGGAGCTCTACAATGTAAGATTTTTCACCATTTTAATTCACCAGTATACCCACTATGTAGATATGTAATAAATTAAAAGTGATATATGCTCATCGGGTACATATATTTTTACGTGTACTCAGTTATATATATATATATATATATATATATATATATATATATATATATATATATATATATATATATATATTCTGTATTTAAAGAATGATTTATCAGAAAAACGAAAATCTCTACACACTAGCCTTCCGACGACAATGGGCATAAACTATCTTACCTTTGATATAATAAAACAAATAGTCTTGAAAATTGTTACCCAAAAGTTTTTTCTATCGCAATGTAAATTTTATCTGCATACCTTACAGTCAATCAACGACGCTATCAGCATAATCTTACCCTGGGCTGTCGAGCAAGTCTCCGAGGCGCTGAAAACGGCCGTCGAAGCGCTAAAGAAACTCTTCAAATCACCAATATCGGCCATTAAGGATATCGCAAGATTTATCATACAGTACGTACTCTACCCACCCACCCCCACGGGTGAATAATACACGTTTTTGTGAACAGCAGCAGATGAAATAAAAATTTCCATAAAAAGAGAACTGTTTTTATGTAAAAGCACGACTTGAAAGTATATCCGTATCCATTTCCGAGGGTCTATGTCGTACCCAGCCTCCTGAGATGTTGTTCTGACTAGCTTGCTGTCCTTTACAATGAACTGCTATAATTTGCAAGCTTTTCGGGACATATGCACTTGATAATGAGACTAATGCAAGTCTAGACGAACTCTAAACTCTGTGGTTATAGCTTATCCCAATGAACCGCTTAAACAAAGAAACGATCAACTAAATAAACGTCCTCGGGCCAGAAAAATGGTATTTTGTTTTTTCAGAAGAACATAAGAAAAGCTGAAAGAAGTGTTTTAATGGTTTCAAGGAGCATTAATTTGCTGAAAAATATGTAAATTATGCATGGGGCTTTCTTTACGGATTCCGACACTGGATAAGGAAAAAAAAGTACGTTATACATCAAAACGCGATATATCTTTGAGAAAAGCTTTTCCGACGAAATATTCAAAATCGTTCCGACCGGATGACGAGGGACGCTTTTGTACTGTTACTAAGCCCAAATCAATAAAGTGTGTATTTATATATGTGATTCTATTTGTAATATAGGATAAGAGGAGCTGTCTCCGGTTTAATAAAGGCAAAGGATAGAATTGCTGATGCTTGTTTCTTCGTCGAAGGGAAACAACCATATTGGTTCGACCTCAAAACTGAATTGACAGAGATATGGGAAGACATCGTCGCTGTTAAAAACGCCATCGGACGCTCAGGAAACTGGACTCTAAACGAAGATGATGACCATATAAAACAATTCACAGGGAAGTCGGGGGTTAGTGTTTCGTGTTTTTTTGCGCAAAACTTATAATCACATGTTCTACACTCCAACAGATATGATGCGATATTACTGTAAGTTCGTGTATTTTTCAATCATTGCTTTTTAGCAGAGGGAATGCTTGATAAGTTCTCCCACAGTCAGATACACTATCCATATTCAAGTGTACCGAGTCAGTGAAGGCAAAATAACTCAGAAATTCCATGGAGCAGGACGAAAAGCTCTTGTTCGCCTTGCCAAATTTGTGATTACTACATGGGGATGACATATGTTAGCAATAAATAATTGGCTGTGCAGTTTTAGCACCTGGGGAGAGAAATACGGAGTTTCATATTTTATCAATTTTATTCTGATGTACCACTTTTGGCGGTTCATTTTAAACCTTTTGGTGAAAGAAAAGTTTTTACCATCCTAGTTTTTCGAAAATCGAAAACTTTATTTTTCCCCATAGAGTGAACACAGGGATAGTGGTCATTTTGAATTATGAATATAAGGAAATCTGGGGTATTTTTCTCTCTAGTACCAAATTTTGCAGGGTGACCCCTGATTTTTGTTTTTACTTCGGTAAGAGAATGGTTGGAAGTTTCATTGAGGAAAGTCTGAGCAAATGGTTAAGTCTTTCACTTTCGAGTTGCATATAACCTTCCGAGGTAAATTTCGTTTCGAAACACATCTCGAGAATCTATTGGCCATTGGAGTGCAAACAATTGAAAACCCCACTTGAGAAAGCAAAGACATGTTGCGCCGAGTTACTTGAAATTATGCCACGAAACCGTGGTATCATTTCAGTCACGGTCCCTGGGCCGGAGGGACGGTGACTCAGGTAATTGTTACTCGGGAGGCCCCAGGCAGTTCAAAGGAATTACATTGCTGACCTTAATTTGACCTGCACTATCAGTCAAAGTTAGAACAACTGTGCAAACATCATTTGTCGAAGACGGCAGTTATATGGAGCAATAAAACGTCAAAGTAGCGAGGAGGTCCATAAAAGCATTGGCATGCAATTTCTGCGATTTTGTTTTGTCAAACTCAAACATTTCATAGCTGGTGTAAATGCCCAAGCTGTAAAATCATTAAGCGAAATTAATGTTTACATGTACTGTTACCAGTTCTCCCACTTTGAAGCCTCAAAATGTTTACCGCACGACCACACAACCTAGAAATGTAAACAGCATTAGGCGTCTCGTATCTCTGGAGTCAAAAACGTGTATCTCCTTAAGTTTTCAAAAATGCGTAGGCTTGTAACAGTGAACGCATCAATATCAGTAATTGCCACAAATCACGAGTTCATTGGAACGCGCAGGTGGGTTGCTGTGATCCAAGAAAATTTGCATCATTCATCCTGGTTAGAAATACTTCGTTTTATGCCCTGTGTTTGTTGTTTATCTGTTATTACGTTCTTTCCGAAAGAGCAGGTTTGAGCAAAATGATTGCTGCACAAAACTACCGTTCGCAGCGTAAATATTTCTGACGACGATTTCCGTGTGTAAATCACCAGGATATACTTTCTGCTGCCGCTTTCCAGTTGTTCTACGCACCGCGCTTAATTGTGTGCAAAATAGTGCACAATAAACCTACCATCTCCATAAAACGCTCACGTTTTCCAGGGTCAAGCAACGCGCTCGGCGGTAATGACTCCTCAGACAGCCAGATATCATTTAGTTCAAATGAGAACCATATCATTTGTACAGCAAAAGAAACAAACTCTACTTTTCCCAAATTTCGAATGAATGTTATAAATGTTTGTTACAATTAGACTTCACTGGACTATGCTATTCTACTGCATGTTCTGGCGTTGACTTATTCGAGTACAATTAGGGCAAGGTTTTAAAACAAAACATACCTTCAAGGCGGCCGGGGTCAAAGAATCAACTGTTCATACTTACGAAGCAGTGTTTAGAATGATATTCGGCAACTGAGTGGTCCTTTAAATATCCATACTGCAAAATGGCCTTGTAAGCTCTTGCTTGTCGTTAAACAAGCTTCTGATAACGATCATCCAAGTCAGTGGTGTTGGGAAAGAGTGACCAACTCCTTCGTGGGTACTTTGTGTGGGTCGCCCTCATGCTGTTGCACAAGGAAAGTATAATTTCATCATTACGGTGGTCGTTCGCCGTCTCCTAAGAACGCACCAATATCAACCTCGCGATGTCTGTTCTTTGCAGCCGTACAATGAGTGTGTTTTCATTAATTTTAAAAACTCAAAAATCGTGTTTTTTCCAAAGACCACGCCGGAAGCAAATCATTGCACTAGACTAGAGATGGTATTATATTAAGTGAAACCCCGGGATCATTAGATCGCTATGATCAATAGTGTGCAATTAAATTGCTATGATCAGTACTAAACTTTTTGACAGCGACGTAGTCATAGGAAGTTGAGGATGCTCTTCTTGAAACACAAACTCCTGGGGGTGTTTGCAATCGGCGACAGGTATAAAATCATTCACACGTTTCATTCTGATTTTCAAACAACACCTACATATATAATACAGTGATATGATTAGTCAAAGCGTGAAAATTACAGACGTATATTGGCGATATTGCATAATTTAGATCTCAGCCAGAGAAAATCCCTTTCCGACGTTTTACGTCCACACTTGCAATATACTGTTTAAAGCAATAAAACACCTCAGTAACGGGTATAACATTCGACTTTGTTCAGTTAACTCCATAGATGCACTCGCCATCGGTCGTGCTTCTACGTCTGGGTCGTTGAACTGGTCGAAATCTCGTGGTATATAAGCTTACCCCCCTTTGTGTGTGTTATATATTCGATATTCCACAAAGTCTATGAATGGTTTATGAACATTCTATGTTCTCCTTTATTTGTACAGTATAATATAGAGAGAATTATAATAACCGCTTAGGGGATTCACATATAATAATGACAATCCTCTTATACTGTAGTTCCGCTCATATTTCACAAGTTAACTGGGACATTCATAAGGGCACTTAATTAGTGTTTAAAATCTGACGACTCTATGTTACATATTGCCCTGGCTTTCCATCGGAGTGAGAAATTTTCGGGGATTTCCTCGGTACTCTGCATTCCTGATTTCTTGAGAGATTACATTTTCTGTGGCAATCGTTAAGTGACAAAAGACCCAACAGCATGACAGTTTGCACCATACATAATCGAATAAAATCGGCATACGAAGTGTAGACCCTTTCCTTTCATGTGTGATTCCGATGAGTATTTAACTTAACTCGACTGAAAGATCCGTCACTCAAGGGCGCTGTCTACGCTCCCACTCTAGCTTAGAGAGCGCCCCCGAGCGATAGATCTTTCAATCCATGATGTTACCTACAAGATAAGCATAGAAATCTACATGCAGATAAGTTTCTATGCTATTTAACCTACAGGCATTTGTTCGGGCCCACATCGTTGATGACATCTACCAATTATTCGACATCATGGAAGAACCCATCGCCGAGTTGAAGAAACTTGCAGAGCCTTTCATCAGGACATATGAGAGCGTGTACAACGTCATCAAGGCTATCAAAGAAGGATATGAAGCGATTAAACGAGGGTAAATTGAACCCAAAAAAATTCTGCCATCCTTGAACATTATTGAAATGTAGAATCAAACGTTTCTTCTACCAAAGACAATGAACCTTTGTATGGTCATGTTGCCATGGTATTTCGTGATACAGCTCATAATTCATTTACATCTTTGTTCGCTGCTTTCGACTAAAGGGTTCGTCTTTGGCCATGGGCTTTGTGCGTGAATTCCTTGATAAATCGATATAGGGGCAGACGATTATCTGGTTTCCTGCTAGTAATGGACTAACTCACCTGCACAAACAATAATTTTTCTCAGATATGAGTTGGGTAAAACTTTCCTCAACAAAATATTCGGATCGAAAGGCGCGAAACAATTCCCTCGGAAGATCGCCGAAACAAACTGTGGGGACGGTTTTTATCCTAGTACGATTGGCTCTGCCTATCCAGGCATTGATTTGGAAATCGCCAGAGGCAAAGTTGTAAGTAATGTTAATTGTTTCCAATCCTTGTTGACAATTGCAGTACTGTATGGCATAAGTTACTTGTTTGTTGATGATTTGTCGGAGGTTTTTTGACAGGATAAGATTTTGTTTGAAGCTACCGTTTTACGAAATTTTGATGATGTTCCGTTCATTTTTCAGAAGAAAAGTTCTTCTCGGGGAATGCAGTCTATGTACTAAGTAATACCAGGTTGAGAAGTGTCTTCAGTCGTTCATTGTGTATGTCTTATCCTTGCGCTACGCATAGAATGAGTTTCTGAAGTAGGTTCGACTACTATGCGAAATGAATTGGTTCATTATATCATAGGCCCAAGTTCTCAGGGGTCTACGATTATCTCCGAAATCTTTGAAATTTTATTTTTTTGTTTTGAACAGTTGGTGGCGCCATTCACCGGTGAAGTCACAAAGACGGGACCAACTCAAATGAGAATAGAGATATCAGAAGAATTGAAAGATACCGAAGTTATAATTGACAATGTCGCCCTCTATGAACACAACCAAGACAGACTGGTGAGAGGTTTATCTTATTGAAAGCATTTTCCGCTTGATTGGGAAATATTGTAATGAACTTTGAACTGTAGTGTTGCGGTGATGAAAAGTACTGACAAACTTTTATATCCGTCCTCCCTATTGGAAGGTCTTCAAGGGCATAAAACTTGGTGTAGTGACGTCATCGGGTTGCTCTCCGAATTCAATACACATGTCAATGAGAAAGATAGGAACAGAAGAATATGTCGACCCCTCCAAGTACATAGAGAAACGGAAGATGTTGGTTCCAAAGTGGGATCAAAGTTGTGATGAATATGTAGTCATATTGAAGGTAAAATATCACGAATTAAATATACTTTAAATGTACTTTTTCATCGGTGTGCTTGACAATGACGAATGACTTTGCTCGATTCTCAGGGACTAGGACAGCATTTCAAAACAAAACTTAAAAATGATTAGTTGTGGACGCCCATTTTATAATCGGTGAACGATCGACGTGCTTTGTCGTAAGAACGGAGTGAAACATTGTAATAATTTGTACTACGGATCTGCTTCTTGGAAACAATCCGACAACTTTGGAACTGTTAGTTGGTTGACTGAAGACCGCTCGTTCCTTGTTACGCGCGTTACTAGTTTTTGAAAACGCAGTTTTTCATGGGTCTATGGTCATGTGGGGTCGACCATGATACTAAGCTGATTCAGTGGTGAAATATATTTTATAGAATGAAGTAGTCGCTGGACCTTCGGCCATTACTGGAGGAGGCAAACAAACAGACGAAAGCCCAGCACGCACTGGGGAACCTGACCTGAACGACCTTGAACAATCCATATCAAAACGTGATGTCGAGAGACAACGTTTCACAAGGAGCATTTTGAATCAAGGAGTTAGCAGTAACGGTGGCGGTAAATCGTTTTCTCTCAAGCGTAAAATATTTAAAGCGTTGTATTCAGAGTCATAATAAGATTATATTCATAATAAAAAGATGTACTTAATTTTCTGGAATCAAATTGGAGTATATCTTCATTTGAAATAACGGTGTATGGAAAGTCATTGAATTTGTTTGGTAACATTTTGTCCCGGAAATTGCACTTTGTTTTAAATGCATTGTAACTGACCATAATGATTCAAGAGTTATGAATTTCTTGCTGTTTGCATATATGAAAAAATATAGGGCCTACCTGTTTTCTTTTTTTTAGATTTTCTCGATAAATTAGGATTGTCGAAAATAGACGACAGAGGTCCAATTTTTGACTTCAGCGTGAAAGACATTTCCATCAAAAATGTTCTGGAGTTTCTGGCCGACGCGAAAGAAGACAATTTGCTGCAAGAGCTAGAATCAGTAATCTCAAGTTTACAGGTGATGATAATTTATTTGAGATTACTGGCGTGCGTTTATGTTGGGAAGGGTGTTCAATTTTTAATCTGGATCAAGTACTGCCTAGCTTAAAGATAAAACATATTGAGAAATCAACGATCACATTCTGCAATACTTTATGTCTTTAAAAAACCAGAGTGGGATGTAGCAGGAAGAGTTAAATATCAGCAACGGAAATGTTCCATCAGTCATACGATATGTGATGCGATGAAATGGGACAATAACAGTTCATTATAGATTGTAAAACGTAAATTTTTGCACGCGGTACTGTCAGTTATTCAAAGTTTCGCTAAAAGGTTAAAAGTCGTTGTTAAGTATATATGACTTTACTTTCCCAGTTTAGATCAATGGTCTTTTATGTCTATCAGACGTTCATGATGGAATTAAGTATGTATCATTATGTATTTTTTTGTACGTATTTATCTCAGAAAACATTATCTTCGAACGAGTTCAACCGACCCGAGACAATGACCGATGAGGAGCTCCGTTTGTCTGCCAGTGCAAGAGGGAAAGACGAGAGAAAATCGTCGAGAGAGGCGCTGCTAAGGATATATCGTGAACCTGAAGAACGTGAGTTTTCATTCATAAACATTTACCTTTCTTCCAGGTGATATAATGTACAATATTCGTGTTACTTCTTATGGGAATACAACAGTAGTGAAATGGCAGGGCACTATACCTTTCCGTACAGAAAATCAATTTCAGGTTTATATGCACATTTGTATGCGCACGAATTGCTGGAAAACTATCAGAACGATTCGGTTAAATTGGATACCGCTCAAGACAAGACAAACGAATAAACTCTATAGGACTTCAGTCTGTTGCCTGCAACAGCATATACGGTTCATTTAACCTATATTTGAATGTATTACTATCATTTTAGGTTGCAATCATCTGTGGAAGGATATGCCAAAAGACACATATTGCAATTTCGATGAGGACTGTTTAGGTGTGCGCTGCGGCATAGAAATAAATCTTTATTACTTTCCTGTGACCGTTCCTGTATCAATCCGCATCCATTCCTGTTTGATAACCATCACTGTGGCTGGCTACAGCATGGACCTAGATATATCGGATCTTGTCGAAGGTGAAAATCTAACATTTCATAATCCCGAGTTTAAATAAATACAAATACGTATCAGAGCAAATCTTCAAATGTAAATCGTACACTTTTTGCAAATGCAAAGTTACAGTATTTAAACTATTCCATTAAAAAAAAATATACTTGAATAATCACATTGTCTAAAGGATCAGTCCAATAGATGGTCATCAGCCGAGAAAATTGAAATCATACTAACTCTGCGGGAAAATTGGAAGTAACACTTAATACATATATATATATATATATATATATATATATATATATATATATATATATATATATATATATATATATATATATATATATATATATATATATATATATATATATATATATATATATATATATATATATATATATATATATATATATATATATATATATATATATATATAAGTATCATGCTAGACAAATTTCTGATAAACCCTGAAATCCACTCGCCATATCATTCGTTCTGGTCGCGTACATTTTAACTTTAAAACAATGTATAAAGTAATTCAATATACGCCGATCAACAAAAAACAAATGACTGCCGATGAAAAGTAAGTATTTCTGGCAATTGAAATCATGTACTAATTTCTGACGCCCAATCATGTCGATTTCAGATGGCCCGTTTGATGACGTTGGTGTAGCAATGGACAAAGTCGAGATATTTGAAGATGTTCAACTAGAATATGGATTATCTGTAGCGGCAACGGACAAAAAGGTTCATGTAAGTATATCAATATAAGCCGAAACCAAATTTGCGCTAGGTGATTGGGTGCTGTGCGTTGTTGGTTCGAGTCCCGGTTGAAACATATTTTTTACTATAACGTTAACGGGATTCAAACCCCCACATACTCACGGCAACATCCCTTAGCTGCTAGGCCTCACACAAAACCAGTCGGCTACAGTTTCCGACCCAAAAGAGTTGGTCACAGCAACCGACTTAGATGTTACAATCCTGTGCGCGACCGAGCAACACAGTGTGCATGGAGCAGACGACATACAGACACAGTACAAACACACAAATAGTAATCGGAAAAGCACGAAGCTTTTTACTGAGCTATCAGACAGCATCATATTATAATGGGGAAAACGCGTTGCCGCATCATTTTTGTAGAAAGAAAGAAAGGTTAACCGGCAAAGTGGTTTTGGCTTTACTTGCAACAATGATGTAATAATCTCGACTTTACTTCTATTGATGTCAATCATTATGACAATTTATGCAAAGTAAACAAAGCCATATTTTAATGAATAGCGACCGCGTCGAGGGGAAAGTGTGAAGAAGCTGAAAGGCGATGGGAAAACAACACGTTTACTTAATACTTGTTGCTTTCTGCTCTGTTGATTGTATTAGATATGTACTGATTCGATGAATAATTCTTTTTTTACAGTTGAACTTTAATGTGAAGATGTGTTCAAAGATAGTAGAAGGTTGCCAGACTCTCATTACGATTTTTCAAGGCCTTGAACTTGATGTAGAAGGGTGCGATAAAGTTCAAGTGCCGGATGAAGTAGAATTTGGTAAGATGGATCTTTCTGAGTGTGTCATTTCTTTTAAACACATATTTTCTCACAAAGAAATTGAGTACAATAGACTTAACCTCCATGGTGTTTATATCTGTCGAAAAAGTAAATTTAAAGTACACTTGTTTCACAATCTATGAATATGAACATTGTTTGGTATCTTCAGTTTTTACATGGCATTTATAAAAGATCTATATCTCTGCCCTTGATAGTGATGTGACGCTGTGTATTCTCTTTACAGACGTTATGGGAATGACTCTTGAGAACTTCCAACATTCGGTAGATTTGCTTGGTCTGGAAGAAAGTAAAATTTCCAAGCTGATGAATAACATTCTGACAATCGTTACCACTAAGGTAAAGTCCATCGTGTTTTGTAAACTTGTTGTATAGGAATACGTAGAAAATAAAAGTACAACCATAAAAAGAATCTTAGACGTCAGGGGAATGGAACGACGTCATTTCTACCGTTTTACCAAGTCAACAAGCGTGTGCCAACAAAATCATCCAATGCAAGGTTGTTAGGTCCGTAGGTTTGTGCACATGATTTGAGAGATGATCATCGCGCTATGTGTGCCGCGAAGATCGTCATTTGATTCAATTTATGTTATTCATCGTTGGTTAGTGACATCGTTGACAAATAATTACACCATGAAATTATTAGGAAGTAAGCCTTTATGAAATGTTAAGCCGAAGAAATATCTGCATGATTGCGTGTACTTTTCGTCTGTTTTTCATTGATAGTCACGAATTAATGACCTCGTGGTGGCGTCTTTCTGCTCGAACCTTCTGTTTTTGAGGCAAAACGTGTAGAATATTCACGATGGTAGGAATAAGATACCGCTTTTGTATTTGTTTGCAAATGCAGGAAGTAGTATCGCGAGTTGGTGATTGACTGATCTTCAGATCCCCAAGTCTCTGTTACCTGTGTTACCTTAGATACAGATAATGCCAGGTATTGAAACTGTAATACATTCTACATTGTATATGCTCATGTTATTACCTATGTGTTGTTGTATTCTGATTGCTCATTTTTTTACCCATATGCAGGTGATCGACCTGATATCAACAAAGCTCCTGAATGACTACGAAAATGAGTTCGAAAGTTTTGATATCAAATTGTCTGGATCCTTTAATTACGGTCAAGAGGTCACATTTTTTGAGTATGAGTATATATTTGCTCTCGGACCCGTACCTTGTAAGTTTGGTAAGTAAAAGTTCAAACAACACAGTCGTCTGTATTAATCGGTAGAAAAATATGACTAGACACACAGACATGCAGGTAAGCACACAAACGGACAGACAGAATAGAAAGATTCAGATAAGGCAGATAACCAGTCAGATAGATGGATAGACTGACAGAAAGGGAAATAGACAAACAGACAGACACGTACGCACCTACGTACATACATACATATACATACATACATACATACATACATACATACATACATACATACATACATACATACATACATACATACATACATACATACATATATACATACATACATACATACATACATACATACATACATACATATACATACATACATACATACATACATACATACATACATACATACATACATACATACATACATACATACATACACACATACATACATACATACATACATACATACATACATACATACATACATACATACATACATACATACATACATACATACATACATACATACATACATACATACAGTCATATCACGTCCTTCATAAAACGAATAACAAAACGAGCAAAACGATTTTATCGGATTCTGTTGAATATTAGCAAAGGGATACATGTACTTGCTTTGTCGTATACACTGCTTTTTTGAGAAACGATCATATATTTTCAATGAGTTATGAGATACAATTTTATGATTTACCAAACTGGGATAAAATGTTTCGGTTCTTTAGTTATGTTGCATTGGCATGTTCATTTGCTTGCTTGCTTGATTTTCTGTTAAAAATAAGCTTCCTTGCTCTGCAAAAGACACTGAAACAACCTAAGTTTTTTATTCCAAAGTTACATTAATTCATGCGGCTTCTTACTCATTGAGGATAAATGTCATTGTCATATATGCGCAGGATTTGGAATAGGTGGTTCGTTTGGTGTTACTGTCTCTGCAGACTTGGCTCTATTGTCCATGACGTTGACAGTAAGATTTTAAACTTTCGACATTTTCACACTTTCTTTTGATTTAGTAATATGTAACCAACATTACTGCATGATGTGAAATCTTTATGTGATAAAAAGTGACGATTTTCTGCATGCACTTGCTTTAAAAATGTCTAGTGAAATGGACAACCATGGTTGATTTCTATATAATTCATCATTTATTGAATATTATCATGTGTGCGACAATAGCTTATGCAGACAGAGATTGATAGTAAATTGGAGGGGTACAAATATTTTCTTTGCCTTCATCCACAGAATCCCTGACATGTGATTTTTAATAGTTTCGATCATAAAAATGGTGACAAATAGTATCAGTTTTTACTTAGTCACGTAACTGTATTTGCCCCAAATTGACAAAAGAAGATTTAAGTTACTCGGAAATTGAAGAATAAAATTAGAAAGAATTTATTAGTAATCATAATTATTTTATTAAACCATTGACGCTTTCAATCTGTTTACTTCATTTCCAAAGTTGAAGGTCACACCTCAAATAGGCGCCCATGTATGGGGCTCAGTTGGACTGCGTATACCCTTCTTTTCCATTGAAATGAAACTCATAGGGTATCTCATGACAACGAAGTTACCGACGCAAGCCCGATTACAATTCGATCACTTTCCAGTCGACATTCAGTAAGCATAATGTTCTATCATCTATAGATATTGATTAACTAACACGTTCAATATCCCTTCTTTTCCGCCTTCTACCATGGCAGAAGTTAAGCGTTATGTCAATATCGTGAACCTTTTGTTTAACCAGTTTACCAATAATGTACACCTCCCTGTCCATAATGTACGAAAGCAAACTATGCACAAGATAATGTATCCGAGTACATGTACATAATATGGAGTGCAAAGTTTACCCGAGTCCGTTATGGGCTGGAAGGCAATGCATGTGAAGTTGTAGATGTAGAAAACATCCGGGTCCACAATGCTCGATAATCAGATACATTATCGGTAATAATCTGGAGGGATATCGCCACAAAATTCATCGGTATTGACAAAGTTATACTTTAATAAACAAAATAGGGATTCAAAATTAATTTCGTCTCATATTCTGTGGAACACTATCGCTTGTAAAAGAATGAGGCAATTTGATCAAGAAGACTTTTACGTGACAATGAACAATTGCAATCCGGATACATGTAAAGGTATTGCACACATCACTATTCAACAGCATTTATTCGGTGGTGTTCGTGAACACTTCGGCACTATTTGTGTATCCTTCGCAGCCTTCTCATTTAAACTAACTCGCCACTATCTATGAACATTTCAGATCTAGAATGGACTTGGTTTTGGTTCCTTTGAAACTAGAGTTGCGCGCCCTCGTCGTCTTTCGTATAAATCTTTTCATCAAGAAAATAGAAAAGGTTATTGTTGACATATTGCTGTGGAGTTACACAACTCCGCAAATAGAAGCCAATATTTTCAATAAGGGAGACTTGGATCCCGACAGAAGTCCACCAACATTCACCAAAGTTTCCCGCGGTAAAGTAAGTGTCCCATTTACAGATAAATATGACGTCAGGTTAAAATTGAGCGAATACGTATTTTGGCGATTTTGTCTACTGTCTTAACTGTTCGACCTTGTTTGCTTCGTTGCTGTTCCCGACCTCTGTACACAGTTGTCGTCTATAATTTCGCTGAAACTTTTACATATCTGATAATGAAACCAAGTTTACAATTGTGATGTACCCAGGACCGAAGGCCAAGACCGGTGATTAACTGTGTCCTAATTTTTTCATTTTATTCTTGACAGGATGAATTCTTATATGGAGATGGCCAAAAACGCGCACCGGCTTACGTGACTGACTGCGTAGTGAAACAAGTTCCCGGCAGAGACCATTTGGATCCCGCGTTTGAACTTGCGATAGCAGTGGCTGATGAAAAGAGCGAGGTTGATTTGACTTTCTGTGTGGGATCTTACAAAAGTGGATGCGATTTGGTGAACAACCAGCCGATGGGAGGACCGTCTGTTGTCATTGCTCAGGTAAGATACGGTGTATACGCATGGCCGCGACTTGTTTTGCTGTATATTAATTAGCAAAATTCAAGCTTTTGTTTAAGTGTTTTATTGCTTAGCATGCCACACAATTTTTTACCCACCTCTGAAATAGTTCTCTTTACCAATATTTTTCAATATATTATTGAAGAAATATTGACCTATATACTCTAATGTATTTATTCAATGAAAAGAGAAAAAAGTATACTAAACTAATTAATCTTTCTAGTCAATGTAATTTGAACAGCGCACAACGCTTGCACGTATAAATTGTAAGCTTCATTTCCTTCACATTAAAATTTAGGTGCAATCCCACGGTCAGGTTTAATCTCCATTAGGGCAATGGTTTGTAAGGCTTCGTGTACATCCGATGTCATTTACCAAAAAGTTATGTTTACTTTTTATCTTTCTTCTTGAAAGATGTTGCCAGGAGGACTCGTCACACATTTCACTGTCAAGGCAACCGATTCTGCTAATAATGTGGCCATGGCCACTTGCTCTTTGCCAACGTATGACGTCACCTTACCCGGAGGGAGAGTCACTCCTGATTTCCACTCGACGAGTAGACCTGATGTGCTGAGAGCCTCTGCTGTTGTGTATGATGATAGTCCATTGGTCAGTCAAAAGGTAAGGTTGCCAAGATAACATCACACTTTCGAAAAGACATGTGTGGTTCTTGTGGTTTCTCTGGGTGATACGTTTACATAGTTGTCCATAGTCTTCTATTTTATCTTGTTAAGAGTGAAAGTTCATTAATGGCACGAAAATTATAACAGCAAATATGACAATCGAATTTCTCATTTCCACAAATACTAGCGCTAATACTACTCTTTTCAATAAACCCAAGGACTTCATTTATACGAATAGTTTCCGGTTCTTCAGATTATTTTGTATTGCCGATTTAATCTACAAATGTAATCTCATCTGCTTTTCTTTTTACATGACACATTTTTTTTTTATGAGTAATTTGTATTATTGCAACATTCAACTATCTTGCACCTAATACTTTTGAGAAATTTAGAAAATACGAAAATCCAATCATCCCAAATTAGTTCCAATCGTGTTCATGTAAGATGTTAGTTTCAAAACCGTTTAGTATTGGAAAACTCCTATGTGCTAGTTGTATTCCCATTAACAAGACAATCTTTTTGATGGGAAGTTTTCTTAAAACATTGTTCGAAAGTATTTTTTTCATTTTGCAAGCCGGAAATGCTCAGAAGCTAGGCATATTGCGTCTACGCTGTACTTCGGTGGGTTTAAAAAGCATATGAGTGCAAACATCTTTGCCGTGCTTATTGTTAGTTGATTTGGTTCTGTTACGTAGACAACTTTCTCTCAGTTACATGTATTACATCAATTCCGCGCTATATGTATTGATTATAGACAGGTCAATGACTCGCACAGGTACTGCCGTTATCGCACAAAATCGCAAGCTTAGGCGCTACCATGTTCGCCGTTTGTATTATGCAGTGTACTATTCAAGGCGTTGTAATGAATGAACCTCCCTAAAAATATGAAATATGCAAGATTGTAACTCCAGCCTTCTTTAGACTTTCAGCAGCCATGTTATTAATAAATTAATAATAAAAATGCATGGTACAATTTCGGCTTTGTGAAAGCATCCTATTTTGTACGTCACAATGAGTTCAATCGCATTTTTATGTTATTGTTAAAACATTTAATCCAATGTGTTTCCCTTGTCAGGAAGGGATAGGTTTTGGATATGGTATATTTTCTGATCAAATTATACCCTGGAATGATGTCACTACAAACGCAATGACTGAATCAGTGGAAAGCCAGAGTGATCCCCTCAGTAGATTTACAAAAGACAGACTGGGTCGACTTGGACTCGCGCCTTACCAGGTAGCCTCCTATGGTAGGAAATCTGACTGCGCCGCGCACTGCCTTCGAGTTCCATCCAATAAGTGTCTGAGCTTCAACTATGATTACGGAACCAGTGGTAGATGCGAGTTGCTATCGGACATAGAGGGACATAAAATTGACCTTCACGAAGTAAGTTACACTAGTTAAGCGTTCATGTATTTGGTCATTTGACATCAGCTCGTTAGGAATATGGTTTTACGCAAAAGCCTTGCGAATCACAATATAAACACAACATTGAGCGCATTTTAGTGAGGTGTCTTTACGTTTTGGAGACTTTAAAAATTCATTTTGGCCATTAACCTTTGAACCAGCTAGACAAGGCGGAATCGCTTTTATGATCATTGGAACTTTAATTCGTAAAATTGTACGACAATCATACTGCACACCAGTCAGCATTAAATAATCACATAAAGAATGTAAAAGTAACTTTTTTTGCAAATCAAGGAGTGAAGAAAACTTATCAATCCTCTAAAAGTCTTTTATTTAATATTAAGCTTAGTTCGATGGTTCATGATTTCAATGGAATGAATACAAATGGATTTCACGGCGTCCCATGCTTCTTACCTGCCTGATGAAGAAGAAACTGGCGTGCAGTTTTTGAAGTTACAAAATGAACCTAAGATTGTACAGGAAGAATTTAGAACTTAAGCACAGTAAAATGCAGTCCGACATCTGTTTCCAAAATGGCTCTTTTGATCTCATGTTCATTCGTGTTTTACAGTCTGGCCGATTTCACTACTATGAAAAACTTGGCGTTGGTCGGTTATTGCAGCTGAACCACAACGACCTGGACCTCCGTCACCGAGATGTTCACTATATGAACATTCATGCAGGGAACGTCCTTTGTAAGTTCGACATTTTTAAGAGGATTTTCTAGAAACCAACTCTAACCCTTTGTCATCCTAGAGTTGTTGCGTCGGGAATTCAACTTCAGTATTTTGCTAAGTATGACGACATACACACCACACAAGTCTACGGTAGGTATATTGGCATGTTTCTCGGACAAGCAAATTAGGACCTATTGAACCAGGTAGATAGTTTAAGCTCAGATTTAGTATTTTGGACCCCAGTCATTTGTCAGGCGTATTGCATATTTTTATTGATATGTAAAGCTGAGTGGATGATGTGCAGTGTTTGCATTTATTCGAGACGTATTATACAGGTAAAGGTAAACTATCACCAGTTCCAATTTTGCCACAGCTGCCATGGAAAGAGAAAATCTAACCAATCACAGATTTTAAGCGGGTGGCAGCTTTTTAAAAACAGCAACCTCACATTGGTATTTTGAATACTAAGGAACGCCCCTTTGACCATATATGGGCATATTTAGATTACAGGTGACAAGAGACCTTTAACGAAATAAAATTATTGTAGTTCATTGCAGTTGCAAAGCTGTATAACCAATGCACGTACAAATCAAAGTATGATATTTTTTGAAACATGTAAAGTATGCGGTCGTTAGATTTAATGATTTCCAATAGGTCTGGTGTTCAGTTTTCACATGTAGTCATCGTTTCTTTTTGTCTTAAAAGCATATGATAACATCATTTCATCCAAGCCAGTCATCGCAGACTTCAGTCCTCCAGAGCCCGGCCATATTGAGAATGGAGCCATGGACGAAGTGTCTTACGAACACTGTCTTGATTACGTGCCAGATGAATGGGAGTTCAGATGTGTGGACACTACAAAACTGAAAAACTACAGGTATAGCTCTCCTGATTGCACGATTAAAGAGTAGTTTGGGAAATCTGTAAATAAATACGAAGGAATTATAATAAACTTACTCTTGGGTCATTTATTGCTTCGAATCACCAGGAGCCACGGGATATTTTGCGAAACACTAAAATGTGTATAAAGCTCAACATCTGCTCTTAACACAGTGAACAAACTTTCTTAATGTTTGAAATGATTTAGTGCAGTGCGTATTCGTTGTACATGCTTTACCGAACATCAATTTTTGTGTCTTCTAGATTTATCATCGACGGGCCAGGTTCAAAGACCGTCTTCAATGGGCACACACCATCATTTGATCTCAAATATACCAGGGCAAACAGATACATATCAGGTTTTCATTGATTCTTGTACTTTAGTGGCATAAGATAATTATTTCATATCAAACTTTAACGAATTTTCTTTTCTTTGGCCTATTATAATAAAACTGGTTTAGCCTTTGTTAGCTATGAATACAATTTTGTATGTTATACTATTAGCTCCAATACCTTTTTACTCGCTAAATAAGAATAGTTTAATTTAAAGGTCTGGTGAAATGCCCATGTTGCAAAATCACAGAAATACAGTTGATGGTCTATAAAACAGTTACATTCATTTATTTTTTCGTTTAGCACGCGTGATTATGAAATATGGCAAAAGAAAAATGCAATGTGGGCGTGTCCCCCGAGCCTCTCCAGTCGACTTTTTTCGGCTTTCCGAAGTTTGCCCGACGTCGTATCTCATAACGGGAAGTAAAGTATTTCACACCTCCGTAAGCTCCCCACGGGGGGTAACTTCTAGGATTTCCGCTTACATGATCAGGACAGTGTCACTATGGGAAGACGTTGTTCTTTTGGTGGCTGTGACAGCGGCAAGAACATGAACGGCTCAACTGTAAACTTTTTTAAGTTCCCGTCAAGTGTTGAGTGTTTGAACCATAATGTTCTTGTCTCGGCTGGTTCTTACGATCGGCCACGGTCCCTCGGCTGACCCTGCCTCGCTACTCGTTACACAGAAGGTTGGGACCGCAATGCAAGTCAACTGCATTAACACCAACACTGAACGTTGTGACTGCCATTAAAATGCACTAGTCTACAACACGGAACGTCGGGACCGCAGTGCAAATCGACAGTAAAAAACGTAAATGGGACCGTGATTACAATGCACTACAACACGGAAATCAGCTGCATGAACAGCAACACTGAACGTTGAGACTACCATTACGAACGAACAACAACATGGAACGTAGAGATCATGATACTAATCATGGAGGTAGAGTCCTCCATGATACAAATCGACAGCAACACGGAACGCGTCGTTGGGACGGCAATTAAATTGAAGAACAACGGGGAATACCGGACCACGAGGAACGCGATGCAAATCGACCACAACATGGATGTTTCAGACCGTGATTAAAATGCACAACACAGAACATCTAGACCGCAATGTAAATCAACTATAACACCGAACCTTGTTGCCTCGATTAAAATGCGTATGTCTGCTATGTATAGCAAAAGTTTCAATTCTCGCGAGCGAGCGTTCCTATGCCCGCTGTACACTGGACAAAATGACGTCAAATTTATCGCAAGGGCTCGATTGCGTGTGTGTAAGTTTCAATTCTCGCGAGAGCCATTTATGCATGCTGTACACTAGACTAAATGACGTCAAATCTCTCGCGAGACTTGGCTCGATTGCAAATACATACGACGGAAAGAACGCAATAATACGGAAGTAGACACAGTTTTTGCGAATCGCCGAGAGAGAAGCGCAGATTAAACAAAAGACTAAAAAACCCACGTTTTTTCTTTATTTTACCATATTTTTTAAACAAAAATCAGTTTCGCCACTGTGGCTAATTAGGATCGATTTTTTTTCGCCACTTCGGATTTCGATTCGCATTGGCGAACGTGGCGAATGGGCAGCGCGAACACTACCTCAGGCCGTTTTGTTAGCGGATACCGGGCAGAGATAAGGCGGCGTTGGACCGCTATTCGATGTAAATGAACACACCTGTGACGTCACAGACGGCCAACCTTGACTCCCGCTGAGGGCGTGACCTGAGTGTCGCAAAATGACCCCATGAAAGCCGCGCATAGAAATATCAAAAAAATTAACACTTGCGCGTACTTTTAGGTTGCAATTCTGTTGCGAGTGTAATAGTATTGACCCCCTGGAAGATATTCAGTCACACGAACGGGACCATTTCACCAGACCTTTAAAGCTTTGTTCTTTACCACTCAAATTTGAAATGACGAATATCATATTTCACATATTTTGTAATTATTTTTTTCAGCGAACTGGGACGGGTACCACGACGACGAGACAGGTATCTATGGTTACACGTGGACTATAGGCAGTGAGGCTTGTCTTGAAGACGTACATCCACACAAGGATCCTCATTCCCATTTCTTCGATGAAAGTGAATGGACCCACATAGGATTGGCAAATAACTTCGATGAACCTGAGCTCGAAGGTAACCCTATGTTATGGCCTCTTTCAATGTTGTAAACAATATTTATGCCATATACGTCATATTTCACAAACTTGTGTGTCTTGTCTGTGAAAATTCCATTTCATTTTATTAACTGGAATCAGATTTGATGAGGTAGATGAACGTTACACGGTATTCTTACTCTTCTAGGTGCGCTTGACATTCAGCAATAATAATAGAATCCAGGCAATGTACCTTAGGTATACATACTATTCTTTGGTATACATACTGTTCTGAGAAAAGAGGGTTTCTCCCATTTTCTCCCATTTTTACATAATATTGCCTGTTGTTTGCCATGCCAAAACTATGTACTTTTACTTTTCACAAGATGGACCGTACCATATCACCGTCAGAGCTATTAATAAGGTTGACTTCGGAGGTCCAATGGCTACTACAGTGTGTCACTCAATGCCATACATAATTGACAGAACGCCGCCAATAGTCCATGACATTGCAGTCCTTGGTTATGATGACGAAGATTGCATCATTACAGCTATGTACAATCTCAGGTAGGAGTAAAACTATATTTCTTCCTGCATTAACTGTGAAAGGTCAAATATTGATAAAAATATTGTTTTCCATAGATTGTGCCTGAACGTTCATGCCGTGGAAATCTTGAGAAGATTTGTGCTTTAATGGATTTTATTGTTTGCCGTTGCTGTTCCCTGGTTTAATTACCAAACATGAAATTTCGTATGTTATGGCAACTGATATTGTTACAGAGTAATGTTCTATATAATACTAATTTCCTTTCGGGGTCATCATCATTGCTTTATTAATTTTCATCTGTTTCCATTTTCAGCGATGACTTGTCCCTCATCAAAGAAATTAGTTTTGGTCTCGGTAAAAGTCCAAGGGACATTTATCTCCTGGACTGGGAAAGGGAAGCCAACACCACACACATAGCCAAGCCATTCTGTGTTCCTGATGGTGTACCAGCTTGGGTGAAAGTAAGAGCAATGAACCATGGTAAGACTATGACTATATGATGGCGTGTAGAGTTGTAAAGAGTCGCCATAAATGTCATTATCATTAGTGAACCGTGGATCACGCACAACTTTAATTTTAATCGATGATTAACATCACCTAGTGACACTGAGGATATGATAATTGTGTGATGGATAGAATCGTTCTGTCGGCTGCAATTATGAACTGACCTCCACTATATTTTTTTTGTATTACAGTCGAGCTCACTACCGTAGGCCATGCACCTTCGCCAATCATCGTTGATAGAAGCCCGCCGATCGCTGGACAGGTATTTGATGGAACTGTTATCGACCACGACATAGACTTTCAATCTTTCTCAGACAAGTTGTGCGTCAGCTGGAGTGGGTTTTATGACGAAGACAGTGGAATTGGTATGAGGTTTTATATATCAGACATTTTTACTGGACTTGGCTTTTGTAATTTTGCAGCGGTTTGACTATTCATGTGTCCAACTTGAGGCAAAATACCAGTTCGATGAGGCCATTTCGTGAAGAATTGAAAGTCAGAAAAACCGTTTACTACTGTTTAAACAGTGTCGAAATACATTTTTCAACAGAAAAATACGTGTGGTATGCTGGGACTACGGCTGGCAGTAACGATACCGTCTCACAAACTGAACTGAGTCACTTTGAGTACAGGAGCTGCAGCGAAGACGTTGACCTTGAACACAACACTACATATTATTCTACCATAGTCGCCTTCAATGCAGGCCATAAAAACCTGTGGACAAATTTAACAACGGACGGTGGTACGTATTATTTATGAGATATGTAATTGTATCTTTTCATATTCAAGAATTGTAAGTAAATACATTATAGGACCGCGATAAAACTCCGGGAAAATATTTTACGCAATTTTTGATGACTGGAGTATGATGTGTAGCACAATTTATTTAAACTTTTCGTAAATTACAGATCCGACGTAATTTTCAACAAATGTTAGTTTATGATATATATAAGAACATAAGAGCAACTCTACGAAATGAGAAGGAAGTTTTCCATTCAAATATCATTATTTACAGTGTTGTATGACGAAACACCTCCAGAAGCAGGATGGATCAAGGATGGAGAAGACACCGAGAAAGATATGATCTACTCACCTCTAGCGTCAACTGTATCTGCCAATTGGGATGATTTCTTGGATCCTGAATCTGGAATTGATAATTACATCATCAGCATTTGGAAAACAAATCCGTCAGAAGGTATAGATACATCTCTGTCGTGTTGCTGTCTCATAACGACTTTTTGTCTTTTTAGGCTTATTTCATGAAAAACAAGAATCCTAACATTTTATCCAAAAGTTACCATAACATCACCATTAGTCAGATCGTGGCTGTAGTCAAGTAGAGATACCACGTGGAACCCGTGCGGAACACGGACTTAACCACTATTTACTTACCTCTACGAGTCATTGAGTACCTTATACATAGTAAGTTAAGTGGCAAGAAATCTCACTCTTTATAGGGATTTGCCGGTGTTATAGTCGCATGGAACATGCTCATTTAATGGCACGTCGCATTCTATATTATTTACAGGTTCACAATCTGCACAAAACATCCACGACAGAGAGTCTCTACCAGCGGCTACCAGATCTATCAAATGGCACCATTTCCATCTTCACCATGGCGACTACGTGTACACCGAAATCGAGGCAGTGAATAAGGCCCGTTCTCCGACAAGAATTTATTCAGACGGTTACACAGTTGACTTAACGGAGCCGAATTTCATCTTTCTAGGCGATGGTAACATAACAAAAGTTGACCAAAAGTACACGGTGAGTCAACTCTTTCGTTCTTTTTTCGTTAGTGTTCGGCTATCCTGTTTAAAGTGAAATTACAGATGCATGTGAACAATATCCCGTGCAAAGAGACTCCTATACCTCCAGTTGTAAATGGTATGCTCTTCGCTTTCATAAGTACCTACACATCCAGTATGATTACAACAAACAACTGTGATCTGTTCTTTATTGTCAATATTGTCAACCAAATAATCTTGAGATGTTATGACAAGTGGCGTTTTACATTTCAATATATGTGGTATATAATACTAATATATTCGGAACGATATTAAAGTTAGGATGAGAAGGTGAAAGGTATTCGCAATTGTTCGTATCCTTCAATACCATTTGAAATGTTTCCCTCCCGCATACTTTCTTTCTTCCCCCCTCCTTCTCAACTCGCCACCGGAGACTCACCCTGGTCCAATTTTTCTATCTAAATGATTCCAAATACACAGATTGCGACTGCCGTGGCTATAATTTATGTAACGGCATGCGTTTTTACCCCCGTCGATAACCTCGTAAACCGCTGAATCGTTCTGCATTTTCATTCAGTGTGTTTTTTTGGCTAACTTTGTGCACTTCTGACTTCTACTAATACTGCTTTCATGTGACAGACTAATGTCATAATTTTCGCAACTTCTAGTCGAGTACATCTCAGGTTGCCGTCAACTGGGACTTTGAAGACCCTGAATCTGGCCTTGACCATTACAAAGTCACCGTGTATCAGACGTACGGAGGGAAGCGCAAACAGTTTTATCCGAACGATAGGTAACTATTATATTTGAGTCTAAATCTGCTAACGGTAGCCCAAGTTGTTCTAATCTGATTCACACCAAAAACTCTTAAACGTCGACATATCCTAGTACAAACACTTCTAAGTCAAAAAATGAGAAAGGCATAATCATGCGACCATATCGGCTACCTACTAATCAGCCAGCTTTGATGTTGATTCAAAAGCAGAAAAGTCCCTACTTGCTTTTACTTTGTATATAAGCATGCAGAGGACATGTATTATATCATTCGCTATAAAATGTCCCCTTTATGGGCTTTAATGTACTAATGTGAACTCTGTCTGACGATCTAGAATGTTGTTTTACTACCCTCTAACAGCTGTTATGTCTGGTACAATCACTTATTGGCTAGTGCCATAATTTCGTTTTCATTATAACAGGACAGCTCAAGTTATTGTTGATGGTACCGCTACGTCCTGGCAGTCGCCACCTATACTTCACATGTTCAATGGCGGGCACTACAGTGTTCGGGTATCTGCAGTCAACGGTGCCGGGATTGGTAACGTTCAGGACACGGATGGTGTTATCGTCGATTCAACGCCACCACAGGTAAGTAACAGGTTTCAAAAGTCCAGACATACATGAATTCCTTAAATCCAAAAAAATGCAGACCTTATTCATGGATTTAGTCATACCTGACATTCACTAGCGTATCTCCACATCCGCTTTTCCCTTTCTACAGATACTGCAACTAAAGATTGGCGTACTCACAGCAGACGAAGAAGAAGAATTATTTGATGGTTATATCATCCAGTCCGACACGGAGGGTATCAGAGGATACTGGGAGGCCATAGACTTTGAAAGTGACGTAGCAGCCTATTGGATCTCCATCGGCACATATCAAGGTATCTTTTCAGACCTTTTAAATAAGAAATTAATGATATTGTGAATGGATGGCTATGAAGTGCCATGTGTGATGGGAGAGCGCCATTGTAACAAAACATGTCTGCTGCTTGAAAATGACATTATGAAATGTTCTGATGTTGATAAAGAATAGCTATGCATTATAAGTAGCCCTTATCCTAACAATTAAAGTGAATACCTCAGCTTATTGGGCATTTGTATCTTTAAACCAGGTGGTTCAGACGTTAAGGAAATGAGCAACATCGGCACGTCCAAAGGCGGTTACCTTGGTGACTTGACATTGGACAAGTATGACGCAGACAGCGATCGTCCGGTGTACTTCGTGTCGATAAAGGCGGAAAACGGCGCGGGAATTATGTCCGATACTTTGATTTCAAGGTACAACATCCCTTTCATATCTACTGCCACTTTTTACAAGGCCAGCCTACCGGGAAGAAGGTCTTTTAGGATTCATTCGGTTTACCAAATACAGCCCTGTGCTCATGTGATGTCTGTTATCATGTGACATACTCAGGGTATTATCTTTGAAACAGTCTTTCCTAGCGTTATAGATAATCATTAATTTCGCTTGCAAGACGCTATCTGCTCTGTTACCCTGGTTTTAATTGCTGTATTTGTTTTCATTTCCATTCCAGTGGTATTAAAGTTGTGTCCGCCGACAAGGTTGGCATGGTTACTGATGGCCCTAATGATGACGTCATTGATGAAACAGAGCGGATACATGTAGATGTGGATTATCAGCGAGAAGCCGGGACGGCCACTGCTCAGTTTAGCGGGTTTGAGAGCGAGCAACACGGAATCGTTCACTACGAGTGGGCGATTGGAAAAAGGCCGAGATCTGATGACGTTCAACCCTTCATCAGTGATGGCATTGTAACGAATGAAGAAGTGCAAATTAAAGGCGAGGGTATGAGATTCAAATGCTGTACTTCATTTATTTTTGCCAATCGAAGAATCGATTGTTAAATCTTACACCAACGTCTGATGTACGTAGCCATGATACTGAATGGAATTCGTACTTGAAACAATTGTCCATAATTGGCCAATGGTAAAAGCTCTGTGTGTTTGTAGTCATGATTATGTAAAAGTTATCCGCAAATTTGTCAGAATAACTTAATATGTGAATAAGTGACATTAATGTATAACAATCGAGTATACTAAATACCTCGGCCCACTAAACGATACACTTCGTCTTTCTTCTTCAGGTCTTGGTGGGTCTGGCAAGGCACAAAGTCTCGTACCACTGGATCAAAGTCAGCGGTACTACACAACTGTGAGGGCGTACACGGGTGCAGGAAACGTGTTGGATGCAAGCTCGGACGGGTTTACAGTAGACACAACGCCGCCGCACATTTCAGTGAACCAGCGACAAACAAGTAATGAGAGCGCAATTACAAGCGAGGAATCAAGTAGATTTCAGGCATGTAACAGTGCTGACATATTTTCACGCTATTCTTTTTTGTAATGTCTTGATATTACTCTCCCTGAAAACATATACTTAGTTTCGAAAGTTATGAATATGATGTTTAATCATTTTCACCTTGTTTCATTTTTCCCGGACATTGTCAGCTCTACATATCACATAAATCTAAAGATTTCGCCTAAATCAGTAGAAATCCACTCGGCTTTTGGTAAAATGTCATTTTTTGAGAGTAAGCTCTTTCTTGCAAGTCATTTCACACAAATATTACAGAAAGATAGGTTTCTTCTGGAATATATACATAATATTTATGTAAATGACAATTGAGCTATGATGGTGATAAACGTTACTACATTTTCGGTGACTTTGATCGAAAAGTCCTTGAAATTCATCAACCAATCTAATTCAGTTTTCATTTTACCTCACAGAAATCAGCGCAGTTTATCACTTCCTCTTGGGAAATTACAGAAGACGACAGTGCCATCCTCATCACAGAATTCTGCTATGGAACTATTCCCGGTTTCTCAGATATCTTCAACTGCACCGACACCACGGATCAGGATTACATAATCAATTCTATGGTAACGCCCATCACGCAGAGCTTGCCAAACACACTGACATTGCGATCAACCAATGAGGTACGTCAATATTAAATATATTCGTTTATGTATCAGTGCGTTCTGCCTGTAAGAGATTTACTGGTCACTTGATGTGACAAATTTTATCCCCACGGCTAAAATGTAATTTGCGTTTACTTTCTGACATCAAACGTCTAATTATTGTTCTTACCTAGGTTGGTCTTAAGTCTGAAAAATATGATGTTGGTGTCACCATCGACCATTCACCACCTGTAGCGGGAAATATCAACTGTCAGTCATCCATCAGAACAACAGACGATGTAGTATGCACCTGGATAAATTTCTACGACAAGGAGAGTGGAATAAGCAACTACAGATTTGCTTTGGGTTTGTCTGAGGGAGATGATTCCATTTGTTCTTTTACAATGGTGAGACCATCACATCGTGAATACAGAGTGAAGGGTGAGTGATGACGTTTGGAAAATTTTAATACAGTTGCCCAGACAGAAAATATGTAAATTTGTGACATGCAATCACATTGAAACTGGTATACAAAAAAACATATCACGCCTGGAGGTTAAGACGCCAATATTCTATCGACTCACACTAATACAGACATATTGTCATGTTTTAGGTCCGTTTGAGTCTGGAGAATACTTTGCCACTGTGGTTGCTGTCAATTACCTTGGCGATGAAACGTACGGCTATTCAGAAGCCATCTTCGTGGACGACACGCCACCAGTGGCAGGTATAGTTGTCGAACTGAATGACGTCGATGAAATCAATTATGATGGTCACAGCAATGGTGAGGGAAGTGGCCCTCTCGTATGCAGTAATTTTACAAGTAAGTTGTGAAGTGGTTAGAACATACGTGTATAAGGCCGTTTCTTCATGAAATTAAATTAAATCAACACATAAATAACACTGTACACTTGTATTTTGGTCAATTAGGCTGTATTGAAGTCGATGCTGTCTGCCAGAAGTCTGTGGATAGAATATTTGTTGCTTGGGAACCTTTCTCAGACCCTGATAGCTCAATCACAAGGTAATCACTTCTTTTTTCCAATAAAAGATAAGGAGTCACAAACTAAGTGAGTAGTTTTATCTAACTGCAAATGGTAATTCAGCGCCATCTGTGTTAGAGGTCAGCACCAGTGATGCGAGGCATTGGCCAGGGGTTACTATACGGTGTTTATTGCAGATGACAAGAGATATTCTCGAAAGTGAGACATTCTCTTAAGCATTGTACATAACAACTTCTTTGGGGCAAATACTTATATATCGATGCAGAATTCGATGAGTATAACAGTACGTGTTTTGCCACATATAAATGCATTCCGTTGCAACCCATGGCGTTGAAAGTTCTGTATCTGGTACGTTATCCACAGATATCAAGTTGCCGTAGGACCAACTCCTGGCAGTACGCAAATACTGGATTTCACGGACGTCGATACCTCTAAAGGACTGTACACGCTGATTCGTGGAATTGATCTGTATGACGTCAGACAGGTGTTCGTCGCTGTTCGAGGTTACAACCAAGCCGGACTTCACACCACAGCTGTGTCAAATGGTGTGTACATCAGTAGAGTAAGTTCTGGATTGCCACCGCTTCCTGGAAGCTATGTTTGGGATGGCAGGGCAGACGGAGACTTGTAAGTACATATATGTTTGTATGATCGTGTGGTATGTCACAGTCAAGACACTGCTAAGAAAATGTTGCTTAAGATAGAATGCGCCTATGAGACAGGTGGTCAGAATCGAGAATTTTTACAATACTTCCTGATCTACAACTGACGGGTCTCATTTTGCAGCTTGTCGGGGAAGAAAAATGTTCAGTCTTGGTTTTTCGAAAATCGAAAATGTTATTTTGCCCCATAGGGTAAATACTGGGATGGTGGCCATTTTGAATTTCAAATATCAGTATACGTAAATGTTAGGTATTTTATGCCTCTGTAGTACAAAACTTTGTACGGTGACCTGTAATTTCTATTCTTGAGTTGGTATGATCATATGAGAATGGTTGAAAGCTTCATTGAGGAAATTTTGCGCAAAAGTGTAAGTCTTTCACTTCCGAAGTGAGTACTGACTCAATGCAGATGAATTTCCAATTTAAGTTTGCGGAGTGATGCAGATGATGCTAGGGTATTCTTACAACTGAATTTAATCATAAGATTTCACTTTGAGACTGTGCTGTTACTTTTTTCTTAGTTGTACATATATCGCTTGATATCATTCAACACATCAAGCTGCAATGAATGCTCAATTACGTATTTTCGGAGTGGCTTGCGATTTTAAATCCATATAGACGACGCTATACTCTTGAACCCCTTTGCCTCGCAGCATGGAAGGTTATGACCGTTTAAAACAATGCGCGAGATATATTCAGTAGATATGTATCTATTTCTTCACTTACAACATGTGATCGACAATATAGTCATTTCAGTTTACTTATTGCTGCCTGTACCTTTCTCATTGCGTGCATTCTCCTGTTTCCAGGGACTATCAAGACAATAATGACGTCTTGCATGCAAAGTGGAGCTTTGAAGGTGACCCCTGCAAGAAAACAAAATACGAATGGGCGATATATAGATTTGATGGAATAGTCATGCAGAACTTCACGACTACAGCTGACGGTCAGTAAGATTTTGTGATACCTGTCATCTTTTAATCCCTATGATGTATGCAAATAGGGAAACGGTATAGTAACCATTAAAAGATAAGACTAGTGAAGATACTGTAAGATCCTGTATGACATTCGATGCCTTACAGCGTTTCTTGTGTGTCCTTTCATTCTTGAATAGTTTCTTTGTTTATGTTTTCTTTTATTTTTTAAATTTGTTTTGTATGTTTCGTTTGTTTTGCTCTATTTCGTTTTTAAGTTTGTTTTGTTTTGTTCTGTATAATTTTGTTTTGTTTTGTTTGACAATCTACTCCCTCTAGTACCATTAAAAAATTATATTTCCCCAGAATTTGGAATGAATGACGGCCTTGACTTAAAGAATGAGGAATCATACTACACAGTAGTGAAAGCGACCAACGAACTCGGATTCTCACAAATTCTACGATCTAACGGCGTGACAATACAACTGGAACCTCTTCAACCGGGCAATATCAGAGATGGTCCCATTGATGGATTCGACTTGAATTTCCAGGAGTCTATAACGTCTTTGTCAGCAAACTGGGATTCGTTCGGTGTTGACTGTGGAGTGAATTCCATCGATGAAAGAGGTAATCATGACATTCAAAGTATTTTTCTTTCCTGCGAACATTACAGTAAAATGTTATATATGTTTGTCTTGTCAATACAGCGTGTTTATGTATGGTCTCAAACTTCAATGTTGAGGACCGATTGACAGGTTTAATCCTGACTTGAATTCATATATTCCAAAATGGTATTTTATATTTTACACTGTCGGTTTTGTCTGCAAATGTAATACAAATACAATTTAGAGAGAGAAAGAGAATATGTACTTGTTTCGTCAAAAAATGCAAATGTCATAAAAAATCACGGTTAATGTCCCTTTAAATGTAGCGGAAATGTTCATTCACGCGACCCTTTGTTGAATGTGACTTACTTTATGTTGATGGTTAGAAATCGTGTATTTGTAAACACATATTGTGATCTCCAGTAATCCCAAGGACACCGCCCTCTATAGCTATCGAATTTTCCGAAATTAGAAGAATCATATTCTTTTTTTAGAGCCAGTATTCGGTCAAATAATCGACCACTATGAAGTAGCCGTCGGAACAGACAACCGATACGCAAGCACCAGAGATGATCTTCATCACTTCGTAGATGTTGGATGTAACACAACCCACACCTTCAGCGATCTTCAGCTTGTTCCACGCACTCAAGTCTACTACGTCACCATTAGGGCGTACAGCATATCCACGGCCATGGCCGAGACCACCACCAACGGTATCCGGGTTGGCTATGGCGGTCAAGTGTTGTCACCAGGAGAGGTTGCGATGCAAAGGTGAACAAATTTATGATCTGCTATTCCCTAAAAGAAAGTTACAATATTATAAAGATTAAACGAACAACAGATTAGACAGTGCAATAGAACAGTAACTTGTGTTAGATTCATATTTTTCCTTTGTCCCTATATAGGCTCGAAAGTTTATCGCGTCGTGTTGATTCAGTGAAGGAAATATCACATTTTTAACCAAACACATGTATTTCAACAGATACGTGTCCTCTTCAGATACCATTTCTTTGTCTTGGAGTCAGTTTGAGTTCGGAGAGCCAGTGCTGTTTTACACTTGGGGTGTCACTGAAAATGGCGACTTTCTGAAAAATATAACATGTTTCTCACTGGTAAGACTTCTTACTAGTTGTGTATATGCATACTTTTGTGAACAGCTAAAAACAAGAGACAAAATGGAATTGATAATTGTAAGTGAAGAATATCTTGCCGGTAGGCTATACAATTTCCAATTTAATGAAGCAAGTGTACGTTTTGGAAAATGAAATGGAATGTCCATCACCTGGCCTGGTCACTTGACTCGAATGTGAAACTGATAGAAAAGATTTCGTGCCATGGGAACCAGAAAGCTATCTGTTGGCCAGAATACTTTAATCCCTGATACTACCGGTGATAGATTCACGGTGAACTAGCTCCTTCACCAAATTAGATCACAGTCCCCATACTGTGGTTAAAGGAATCAATCTTAAGACAAGGATACTTGCCGCAACGCAACGCAACTGTACTCTGGCATTGCCGTAGAAATTTATGTGATACGGCAGCAAGTATGAATTTTTTATTGGGCTACGAACAAGGGCCTGCATAGTCATTCGATTATGGCATATGTCTTACATGTAGCTTGCAAATATAAGAGGAGAGAGTACTAGTGGATTCCTATTATATATGCTCAGTTAGCCATTTACCTAAAATATCTGGAGCTTAATATGTATTTGTGAAGTGCATTCCATCAAAACTAATTTAAATTTTTTGATCACAACCTCGTTCATTCGATTCAGCAAAATTTTGACACAAGTCGCAAGGGGACTCCGTACGAATCACAGTTTGGTGTTTATCCGTGGACCAACGTTGGTAAGGATACCATGGTTGAGGTGACAGGTTTGCACCTAAATCACAAAGAGACCTACTCCGTCGTTGTCATGGCTACTGATGAATCCGGCCAATGTTCCATGTCTGTGGAAGATTTCACTGTAGATTTGACCCCGCCTATCGAAGGCAGCGTACAAGTAGGAGCATTTGGAGATGAGGTAAATTGTTGATATAATTTGTTGTACTTTTAAGTTTGATTGCCATTTGTTCTTTCCTAATATAATTATTTTTAAATGAAAAACTAACAAATAGATTTCCACGCCATTCTTTATTACAGGCGGTAATGTATACTGACCGTGAAGATATTCTAACAGTGACATGGAGTGACTTCTACGATGATGAAAGTGACATTGATTCCTATGCAGTGGCCCTCTACGACGGAATGACGTGTGCTGGAAACGTCCAACCACAGATTCTTCAAGATTTCATCGAAGTCTTTGCTAATGATACCGAGTACACATTCTTAGATTTAGCATTGAAGGTAAAAATCATGGCACACAAAGTCCATCATTACCTATAGTAAGTAAGTCACGTTAGGAATTTGTAAAACTTTCAGTACATTTCGCTGAAAGTAGGCTCTATATTGAAAAATGCTCGGTAAAGTTAATTCTTAGTACTTTCATTACAGTCAGTATTAAGCTAGTGTCTTTTGTTTACACATACGACAGGCAGCATATCACGGTTAGTCTTGAACATGTGCGTAAAATATAAATACCTAAAGGACTTGAATAAAATTTGAATCTGTAGGTCCAGATTTCCCTTCCATTTAAATGTATGATTACCACCTTCATAGGTAAACCAACCGTATTACGTGCATCTGCGTGCTACCAACAAAGCTGGTTTATCCGCTACATTAGTTTCACGACCATTCTTCGTCGATCTGAAAGAACCTGTAGCGGGGTTGATTAAAGATGGCAGTGATTTCAAAGTCGATGTCGACTACCAAAGTGTAACGACTGTCCTCGAAGGTTGGGATATTTTACTTATATTCCTTGACTTTCATTGATTAAAATTGTCAGAGACTTACATGAATATGAAAATAAATCTTTCGACGACGTGTTTTAGACGAAAGTTTTCTTGCATGTGTTTTCTTAAACAGTTTAGCTTTAAACACTCAATATGTGTCTCGTTCCAGCCCGTGAACGGTATAGTATCCCACTGCATTCTGTTTCACAGAGTTGTTTGAATTATGTCAAAGTTCTCAGCTGACACATTATATATTAATTTGCCCGCAGGTGTCTTCTTGCATTTACCAACCTCTGAGGGAAGATCCTGTCCCAAGTAGAGAATTCTCAAGTGATTCGTTCACTGCAGATAATGGATGGCACACTGTCAACAGTCAAGGGGTCTGGGGCACAGGTCAAGAAGATACCATTATGTTCAGACCTAGTCAGGTATGGAGTTGTCGGTCATTTTGTCTCACTTAGGCTTATTTCAGTTTATCAACTAAGTTTGCAGAAACGTACATTTTTATGTAGTTTTTCCTTGTACACTTTTTGATGCTGATATATAGATAGTCGCGTTGGGGTACACCAGACAGAGACAATACGAGATCAGTACAATGTAGATTGACGAGCCATGTAAGTTATCAAAGTCTGACTGGTCTGATATTCTATGGGTATTCTGACTTGATCAAAAGCAAATTCGAAGCATCGAACAATAAAAACTTAATGACTCGTCTGTTCGTCATTGCGCTTTTGCACGTCAATCGTTACAGTTCCAGTCGTCTTACAGGTTGTCGCTGGTAATCAAAATGATGATTTGTCAATTACAATGACACGTGACGTGACGAAGGAAAGGATGTATTCTGGTGCGATTTACCAAACAAACCCGGATGTTACTGAAGGAGGGAAATACTCGGTAAGAACTCTTAGCCACGCATATGATTTCATGTTTCATGTTCTGATATTGAAGAACAGGGTATCCCATACGTGGAGTAGAAATCATGAAAATGCTATAATAATTGGCTCGTTTTGGCTTTCTCTTCCACTGAAGATCGATATCATCGCGGCGTCCGGTGATTTGTCGGCCATCACTAGTGTGGTATTCTGGGATGGACCTGCCGGCATTGCTGGTGACTACGACGCGCCACTGCTCAGAAAGGAATGGTTCGACGACGATCGTGAATATGATGATTGTGCGCTTTGTTGCAACACAAACACTACCCTGGAAGGAGGTAACTGTACAAATTAAAAGGATACTGAAGTCATATCAAACACCAACATAAAGTACAAAAATTTATCAATCTGTTCACTCGAACACAAATAGCATGTGATTGGGCAAAGAGAATGCTAGATGAAGTGGTCCAACAGGATACAATCATCCCGTTGTGGTCTGCCAGATCCAAAGCAGCCGCTAGGAATGGATCCCCTGATAATCTCTTCCAGTTGCGTAGTATGACAGAGACAAAATCTCCTATCCACTATGTAATCCTTAGGGAGTGATGGGTCAGTGACCTAGTCTGTCTTTAGGATTTTGTCATAACTTCTGTACCTAGCTAGGAGTCAGCAAGGGCGCTTGCTTACAAATCAATCAAAGACAAAAAATTAGAAATACACGCTACGGTTTGAATCATCACTATAAAATTTGCCATTTTAAATAAATCTTACAACTGACTTGACCTATTAAGAGTAAATATTATATCACTGTTGTCTTGTATCCCTGAAGATGCTAGATGCCTGTGCAACTGTACGGAATATTTTGATCAATTACGTATGAGTACTGCACCTCCCGAAACAACCAGGATGACGACATCGGAAGCGCCACAAACGACCACTGTACCATGGGAAATAGAAAATGAAGTTCCTCCCGACAATACATTCCAAGGAGACCCCGATTTGAAGTTGATGTCACACCAATCGATGGGATTTCAACTTCATCCAGGTCAAAATTTGAATTCAAATCTCTGAACATATACTGACAGAATTCTGACATAGTTATTCTTTCATTCAAAGTGCTGATTAAAAATCTATCAGAAATGTTGATATCGAGACTGTGAATTTCCAAGGTGCCTCGTCCTCTGGTAACACCATGACGATATCGAGACAGTATACCCCAACATTCTAGCAGTTATGAAATACGGCGCACACATCCACTGCAAAGTTGTGATGTTCATTTCAACTTCAATGCAAAGGTTGTTCTAAATTTCTTTATACATTGATTTGAAATTATTGCGTGAGTGAGTCCCCGAAAACTAAGATGACTATGTACTAGGAAAGTTTTTTTTGCTGTGTTAGAATTTATTTATTTTGCATGCTACTTCATGACACAGTAATTTTTGTATCGTAACAAGTGTTTTTGAGATAGAAATGATATCATGCCATGATATTATTTGTGAATCTAGTTGATATCTTCAAATTAATGAGACCGCAACGTTTATAGTGGCCTGGAGTTGATTAATGTTTGATTTATATTTTTGTAAGAGTTAATTAGACTATATTAATCTAATTTCTATTCTCCATAACAGCAATTGAAGTTGACGGGGAAATCAAACATTTTATCGCAGTGTGGTTCAGATATCAGAACGAATCAACTGAACCTGAAAATGTTTTCATCGAGCAGTTGGATTTCGATCCGTCAGAGGCCTGGCATTCATACATGATGGAAATCACTCCTATTAAGGTAAGTGTTATCAATTTATCCATGTAATAACATAGATACACACGTAGATACATAGATACCTAGATAGATTGATAGATAGACATATACATACATACATACATACATACATACATACATACATACATACATACATACATACATACATACATACATACATACATACATACATACAATTGAAAAATCTGAATAAGAAACAAAGGTTTGAAAGTCAGATGAGCGATTTTTATTTGATTTGGAATGTAAAATAGCACGACTGAGACCTACCATGTATGATTATCGATATTTTGTCTGCATTCTGAAGTTTAACTCCCTCCATAATTTTTCTTTCAATGACAGGGGGAACTTTCGGTCCAGTTATTCATTGATGGCCGGTCCGTAGTGTATATGTCTGGACTGGTACCCTTCAGTGAGAACACACAGTTTACCATTCTTGTGAGGAATTCAAACGGAAACGTGGCAAGTTTTGATGACGTGTTCAATCCACCATCCACAAAAGCTTCATTCAGAAACATCAGGTAGGCAGATGTAATGCACCAGTACATTGATATGGGAAAATTCTATGAGTCTATTTCTGAAAGTAATGATCAAACATACTACATTATATATGTATATTTGATACGGTTCATCGATGGAGCTCGAGGCTCGCGGTAGTCACGGTTTTGTTATAGGTCACGATCTCCCTAAGAACATTGTTAAAAAGCGATTCAAGATGTATCTGAAAGGGGTACATTGGCAGATAGACTGTACAACTTTACAGACTCAGCGATGTTAATATTTAAACACAGGAAGCTTTTCCAAGAAAGAGTTGTTTTCAATAGCTCTGAAATTATTTCATCACATGCCTGTTGTATTTCGAAATGTTATGATATTCCGAAGCATTTTGAAATATTCTTTATCAGCGAAATAACACTGTACAGTCCTCACGAGAGCATGTGTTTACAGACTGCTATCCTTAAACTTACCTCGATCTTTTATCACCGTGTTTAGATTCCCACCGTCATCAGACGCCCTGTGCAGATTTGGTGAGCCTTTCCGTAGTGGTGACAACCCAATCATAGCCTTCTATGCGGGCATTGGATCAGGAAAACTGATGGATGATGTTGTACCGTTCTTTGAGGTTCGTACTGATACCTTAAAAGTTCTTTTGAAAGAAATTTAATGAAAACGAAAATTGAATAGTGAAAATAAGTATGTCTTTGCCCATTGACCCTGTAACACACGGAAACCAAAACGTGAATATGGAACCTGACTTGCAGCGATTCTCAGAATGCTAGTTAATGTTGAACTTGCCCATTCTGCATTATTAAAATCTAGTCCAAGTTATCACCGGTGACCTTTCTGTTATAGTAATTAATAAAATGAGTCTTTCAACGTAATAACTTTTTCAAATTTTTCTTTCTATACGAGATATGAAGCGTTTCGTCTCAATACGTTGCAAGTAGTCACGTGAAACCATCATGAAAGTCCCCGCCACAGATTTAAAAGACATGTTGTCAACCATTGTTTACCTTACCCATCATCGTCACTTATCCTTCACCTTGCAGGTCAGCCGTCCGTGCATACCCTGCAATAGTCCGTGCGTCAGTGGTACTTGTGATAAACAATGCTCAACCACTGAAGCGAAGCGACACCTCGTCAGAATAGACAACATTGAGTTAAGTACCAACAGAACCGTTGAAGAGGATGGTCAGCTTCAGGTTGTGCCTGCTGTATATTACATAACCATCAAAGCTGTCACAGGTATAGATATCTTGTTTTTAATGCACTATCTTAACTTTACATTTATCTGTGAGTAGCTTATAGTTGATAACCTACACGCAGCCTCTAGAAATATTTGTATTAACTGTACTGCATATTTCTTAGTTTGGAAATGCAATTTACATTTAGACCACCAGCACACTTACGTGTACTTTGCGTTTTTTCTCTCTCCGGTCTTGTGAAAAAACATAAGACTACTAATTATATGCTTTTGTTTTATTCAATTTTAAGTCAAAATCAAACGAACAGTATAACATAGCCCTACACTTTCGCTATGACAGGTTCTGGGCGGTACGTGATAGCGTCCTCTGATGGTGTGTACGTTGATGATACTCCACCGATCTTTGACTATCTCTATCATGTGGATAAAGCGTGGTCAGAAGATGAACCCGTGACCTTCCAAGGCAGTAACTCAACCATTGCAGTACGATGGAGTGCGTATGATATTGGAAGTCAGGTAAATAAATGGGAAGGATATCAAGAAATGTAAGCGCTATAATATCAATCGCCAAATACTCCTGAATAAAGATACATAGTTTTACACCAGGCCAACATGAGATACCATTACTGTACATAAGCACCAATAGTATTACAGCTTGAACACGGTCTTTCGTAAATCCATCAAATAATGAGCATCATTGTAGTACAGATCTTTCTTTGTAACACTATTCTATCTTGTTTTATAGGTATATGAATTCAAATGGGCTATCGGCACGACCCCTAACGGCACAGACATACAGGATTTTGTTTCAGTCGGACTGGACAACTTTGTTTACAACGAAGAGCTTGAGGGAGCGCTTGAAGATAGGAAGACTTACTATGTAACTGTTCATGCCACCAACAACGCCGGCTTGAGTACGGTTGCAATTACCTCTGGTAAGTTTTGTTTGTTTGTTTTTTGTTTTCAAAGTGATGTTTCATTTGTGTGTAAGACAAACTAGACTATTTTCAATGGAGCTCTATCGAGAAACTGGTAGCACTGGGAAATACGATAATATGTCTTTTCTGCGACTTCGTAATTTAGTCCGAATCGTTAGACTTTCTTCGGTTAAACACATTGTTATGATACCAACGTGGAAATAAATTCACTGTTACGAGATTTCAATTTTAAAATCACAAAATATGCCTTTTTATATCGAATAACATTATATCACATTGATTTACTGCTGAGGTATGACATTCCTATATTATCACTCGTTTTCATTAGGTGTTACCTTGATTCTGACACCACCAGACGTTTCCAATAGCAACATCACCATACGCTGTGGCAACAGCAGCATTGCGGCGTCTGATCTTTGCGGCGACCAGTCTGGGACAGGTCTGACCTGGGATGAAGTTGACGATGACTCAATCGAAGCCTACTGTAAATATTTTACTATATTATCATGTCAATAGCAAAAATTTGTCTTCGGTAATTTTCACTTTGGGCAAGAATGAAATGTGTGTTTCCTGTAACCCGACGTACCCTGGTTCATACCCTCCGACCCTAAACGTTTTTGTTCTACACTCAAAGGGAAATCCCGCGATTTGGTAAACAAATCGAAATCAAGGGCGATTTCAAATATATCATGCAACCAAACATAATTACTGTCACGTGACTTGCCTGACGTAAACGTGCTCTTCGTAACAACTGAAAAGGCAAACCCGATGTCAAAAAGCTAGATCGAAATCTGACGCGCATAGACACATGCATTAGAGGACTCACTCAAATTTAATTTGTATGGAAAAATCATATTTCGTTCCGATGAGCCGTATCACCCAATGGCCCCTGATTAGACGTGAGCAACTATGCTTGTCGGAGAAGTATACTGTTTTCATTTTTGGGACAGTGTTATGACTTGAAAACGGATATCATCGAGCAAAAAGACGAGGGTTGTGATGGCCAGCCATGATGTTCAGGAATTATAGTGTGTTTTACAAGTAGATCGTTTAAAAGAGAAAAGTAGTATTGGATTAAAGATTCCAAAGGCTTTGGTGAAAACAACTATCATAGTGTTCACACGCTATAGTTTGACTAAGGTTTGTGGATTTATAGTGAAATAATAAAAGTAACCAAGTCAAATTTACATTTTCAAGTTGTTAAGCCGCATCGCCTTCCGAAACGTACGTCGACCGTGTACACACGTGCAGTCCGTTTCTGAATATATCAAAATTTACAGATAAACTTGCGTCATATATTTTCCACTGAAATCTTGTTTAATATTTTATTGTTTTGCCTTGAGATACATAATAACATTGTCCACATCATGATTTCTTGTTCGTAGATTTTTCAATCGGCAGTACTGAAGATACCGACGACGTGTTCCCGATGTTTCAAGTTGGCTACAACGAATCAGGCACCGTGGAAATCATGAATGGGGCAATTCACATCGGCGGTGAAAAGATTGCAAATATTTCAGATGTCAGAACTTTGTCTGATGGTTCGCAGAGAGATGAGTCGCCTGATGATGCTGTGTATAAGAGTCGTTTTCATATGGAGCCGGGAAGGTAGGTATCGTTTAATTTTTCAAATTAATGAAAAACTCCAAGTCGATGTCAAGATCTTACCTAGTCGTACAAAAGAAAACCCTCTTGCCTAATCCTAACGCGTCAATAGGAATCTGAATCTGGAGTTTTAATTGTAAAAGCCGCAAGTTTTTATTGCTTGTCTTTTCAGAACCTTGGTGTCAAAGATCACAGTTTGTAATAAAGGTCACTTGTGTAAGAAGATGGCGGTATCGAAGACGACGATTACAAGTAAGAAAAACATTACACTTATAAAGTAATTTTTAGGGTTATATATATTGCTTGAAACTGTTGTGTTGACTTCGTGATAACATTTATGTCCTCTATAAAATGTAATACCTAGGAAATGTGATTCAGTCTTGAAACCTGACGGATACCCACACAGAGGATGCTCTGAATCGGACGCTTTGATAACAGTATTATTTACAGTAACAATAAAATTAAGAATCTGACATTGACAACTTTACCACATACTGTAGACACTGGTGGTCAATCAAAAAGACCAACTACACGATCATGATCAACAATCCACTTTTCAAATGTGTTGATATTCCACATGCATAGTGTTCCGTCAATATTTTGTTGTTATTTTTTTATGTGGATTGAGTATCAGTGGAATATTTAAGTACTTTTGCACAGAGTGTAAGACGGTATTGCTAAATTGAGCATATATGCATTGATAATGACCCGGGCTGATTTAGTATTTACTACTAGTGCCGGGTACTAGTAGTTCAAAGGCGCTCCATTCGACAATAGTACATTGAAAATTGATATTTGCTAAATAATTAATGTATAACTAGGAAATGGTGATCTCATCGGGAAACCAGGCAACGATTCACGAATTGAGATGACATTAGTCAGCCATGAAGCCGGACCTCACAGCGACGTTTCTATTAACGTTTTGTCGGAGACCCAACCAGGTATTGTAGACATCATTGTTCATATATCCCCACCAGTGTATCCTTTTCACCCTGGAGTGATGACGTATGATAACGCTTCAGTAGAAATGCATAAACGGGAAAAAAGTGTCCCTGACCACACAAAGTGAGAAATTCAACACTTAATGATTTTAGCGATATTTGATGATTCTATGCCCTTTGCCCAGGATTCGTGTGTGCTAAATTGGTCCGCAGAATGTCAGCGAGTATTTCTAACACAGTCACTTCAGATCGTCTTACAAATGACAGTTTATTCTTATCTATCTATTCACAGGAGAGGACACAGTAACTTTAACTGCAGGGATATTGACCGCTGAAGACATTAATGCCGAATATACTTCAGATGCTTCGGTTGACTTTAAACCATTTATTGTTAACCCTGAAAAGACAATGGATAAAACTGATAGGTTTTTGAGAAAGAGGTAAGATCAAAAAATATTAATTGTGCAAGATTATTTGTACTTTTTGCAATTCATTGTACGCTAAAGAATGTCTATAATGTAGTGGCTGGCAACTTAAGATACTTGCAAACTGTAAATACGAGAGCGCTATCAACTGCACTTACAAATTATCCATGGTTCTATGCTTCCAGAATCGAAGACATTATTGGTCAGACATTCTACATAACAACAGTTGAAAGTGTAACTCTAAAAGAGCCCATGAATATCACCATGGGATTCAATGTATCCTTATTTGATGGTGATGACATTGAAGGGGAGCCACGCCTACTGTACTGGCAAACTGGTAAGATGAGGGTTTATGAAAATGTAATACTATCTGATAGGAAAATATTATGATAATTTAAGTGGTGTATGAGTAAAACAGGAAAATGGGTGAATATCGTTTATATGAAACTTCCTTCTTTTTATGTATCTTTATGTTACTTGTTTGTCCCCTTTTTTGCTTAATATGGTATGACAATAATTATTATCTTGACACATACATTGAACTATCAATAGTCAAATGATATGATGATTTATTTGTGTAAATATCATTCTTAACAATGACAAGATAATTCTCAATCGCCATTATCAACCTTTCCTTACTGTAACCAAATTTAGAGACGGAAAATAATCGACATGTCCCCACTAGTACTATAGCCAAAGTCACCGACAGAGTATAAACCTTTTCTGTACTGTACAATTTGATTCTTAGGAACTCAACAATGGAAAGATGCAAGTCACACGTGCAAAGATACTTTTGGAGAATACAAGTATGATTGGAATGACGGTATATTGAGCGTCAAGGTAGAGATCAAAGTTCAAACTTTAAACACCAAATCATATTCGTAGATTTCCATTACTTAACTTAGACAATGACAGTTTTCGAATCATCGATTATGATATAGTTCGGACAACGTTTTCCATGTTTTGCCTGTTTGGTTTCTTTTAAATTGTCTGCAATATGGATGTCAATTTTCGTCTTTAATATCAGTGGTATAACATTGAAAGGGTCATTTTAATCACAAGTTTGGCTGAATTATCTTATTTTTATCACCACTTCGTACAGGTATGCTCCACTAAAGTGGACACTTCTACACAACGGAATCGAAGAAGTGGGACGGGTGACATGTTTTCTGGCCCTAACCAGTTTACGGTGGCCAGAGTAGGGCCGTTTGTAAACTCGCCACCCAGGATAACGTCTGCAAGCAAACTATGGATGTTGGAGGACGGCGGAACCTTGAGATATCGCCTGACCTATACCGACGATGACGGAGATACTGCCACGTTTTCTGTAGAACCCAATTCTCCAGAAACTGGCGAAGAAGTAAAAGTTTCAAAGGAAGGTGGTTTTAGGTACACACCATGTCTTGACTGTTACGGAATCCATGACATCACAGTGTCTGCGGTTGAAGAGAGATACGACGACTTCGAGGCACTGTCAACAACAAGGGTTTTAAGTGTCGATGTTCGAGGCCAGAACGATAACCCGCAACTTGTCATTTCAGTCGATCACAAAAGTGCACTTCATGGCGACGACTTTAAAGTGACGTTCACCATCGAGCAAAGAAGCGCGGACGATCACAGCTACCGAGGACTTGAGGCTGTTGTCGGGGCCTTCGACCCAGACACAGCCGATAAATTAACGTTGCTCTTTGACGGGCCAAGGCATGGAAAGTTTGAACACAAAACCCAACACAGGCAAATCAACTTCATCGATGCAGACTGTTCGGACATTGCCAATATCACTGAAGATCATCTGACGATAGATACACCCGAGACACCCGTTGTGGTACATCCCTGTGGACTTGTCACTCCACATCATCGTGACAGACTAGCCTGGGTTTTCAGCGCCGTACGTTACATGCCGCCGGTTGAATACATCGGGGAGGACTCTTTCAAAATCAATGCTGTCGATCAGGAGGGTGCCCATTCCGAAGTAGCTACTATCAGCGTGTACGTCCTCGCCAATCCCTGTTTGAACGGAGGGTCATGTAGAGGGCCTCAATCCGATCCCGACTGCTTGAGTAAAGAACGCTCCAATGGTTTTGATGGTTACTCATGCATATGTCCACCTGGATTTACCGGAGAGTTTTGTGGAAGCACAACGAACAAATGTCAACCAAACCCGTGTCCATACAATTTCACATGTGTCGATATGGTAAGCACGTCATCGTTGCGAATTGAAAATGTAAAACTATTTTCAGAGTGGGGGTTTTACAATGTTATGAAAACTATGGAACTTGTTGTGTTCAGAAGGAATAGTCACAAATTATAAAGTCGACAGTAATTTAATGTGAATTATAACAGCATTAATTCGAGTTTGCGCCTGTCTCCTGATTTTATAGGTCGATGCCCATTCTTGCCACTGTGAAAACATAGACTGGCCTTGCGGTGGAAAAGTGTCTGCCTCGAACGCTGCAATAATCGCGTCGATTTGTGGAGTAGGGGCTTTGGTGATCGTTGGAATGATGATAGCTTGGCGTCGACTGAAACGACAGAAGAAAAAGATGAACACTGTAGCGTAAGTGAATGTTTTAGTACCTGTTTACAAACTATGGTATATACTGTACGTAATCGCGTAAACACTCTCCGTTGCACATATTGACGAATAATGGATTGGTAATTGAAATATAGGCAATTAGGCAGATGAAGGGAGAGAAATGGCTGCGTACATTGGTTAATTGACAGATAGCTCACCCAAACTGAGTTCCTTCGTAATCGCCTATCAATTTTAAACTCTCTCTTTATCATAGCCCTTCACCAAGTGACATCACGCATGAATACACGCAGCCTCGGTCAGACAAAAGAACAGACACCTCACGAGACTCTACTCCCGATGTTGAACCAAGTGACGTCAATGACAATGTAACTGATAGTGAGGTTGGGAAGGCTGAACCTGTGACCAAGGATAAAGATGAGGATGCACCTCAGGTCATTGAGCTAGCAGACATGCCTGTTACAGCTCGCAAGGAAGACAAAAGCAAAGTAAGTTTTTTTCTTTGACTGCGAGCGATTATCATTTGAAAAATTAATGCAGTGCCTTCAGGTCAACACATTTTTCTTCACCAAAATATGTTCCTAAGATGAAGATTTTTCATCAGTTAAAGATACGTGGTTTGTTTTTCATTTTCATGTTTTCAAGAACTTAATTGCATTGAAATATTTATTGCGTTATTTCACCTCATCTTGCAGGGCCGTAGCTTTGACGATAAAGATGGTGACCCTGTGCCTATCATAGCACAACGGTTCGGCTTTGTTAGTAGGCCCAACGCCCCTGTGAGTATTTAAGGATTCGTTCACTCGACGATTACTGATACTCTCATATGGAATTCTAGGCAAGAAAGTAAATAAATGACGAAAATTATTATCATTGCAAAATAGAGGGTGTAGTTTTCAAATAAAAACTTTTTTTGTGTTCTAAATATTGTGCGTACTGAGTACAATAATAACTACTGTATAACAAAATAATACGTGTTGTTTGTTTGGTGATACATCCCAAGTGACCACAATATAGTCGGAAAAGTGTGTAAGGTAAACTATAGGTCATTATGAAAGGTATACTGTCACCTGTTCCAATTTTGCCACAGTTACCATGGAAAGGGAAAATCTAACCAATCACAGATTTTAAGCGGGTGACCGCTTTTTTAAAATAGCGCCCTCACATGGGCATTTGCATACCGAGGAACGCCCCTTTGACCACATATGGGCATATATTTAGATGACAGGTGACTGTATACCTTTAAGACTCGGCCATTTTGACGACAGATTAATTATTATTTTCTATTTTCTTTCAGAGAATGGCATGGATGCATGGCAACAATGGCTCAAGAACTAGAGCTGATGACAACGAGCAAATCGGTCCACACTGTAGTGAAACGGAAGCTTAAAGATGACACCGCCACGGAACTGACGCCCCGATGATTCGAGATACTCGTACATAGCAACTAGACATAAATTAGAAAGTCAGGGAATATTCATATAATAAGCAAAGATAATTAAAGCACCATGATGACCATTTCTATTGTGTTCTAGATCAAGGAAGTACGTTATAATGTGGAATGCAATTTATCATACAGTTGGAACACACAATATCTTGTAAATTTCGCCTTTCTGCCGCCGCCCACTTTGTGTTGTTTGCATTATTTTTGAGTTTGCATTTGTCCTATAATCTGGAGAAACCTTTTATTTGCCTTTGTGGTCACTCAACAAACTATGCTATGCTGATAATTTAAATCTGTATCTTTCACTTGAAGATTATAACAACGGATTTGTAGTTCTCAAATTAACCATCGAATTCTCATAAACAAGATTTTAGGATAGTGCTTGATTTGTGATCCGACACTCACTAAGGAAAGGTTTTTTGCTCAGTAACATTGTGTAAATGCAATATAATGTTTGTTTGTTTGTTTGCAAATTGAAATATTAAACAAGGCAGCATAAAATGAAACTAGGCTTTTGCGTCATTTATTTGCTTGCAACCATCATATCGGGAAAACATATTATTGTATAGCTTGTCAAATGCCTAATTACTTTGGGCGTTCAAGTGCTTAAAGTGTGTAAACATTAATATATTCCATAATCCTCCTTTAAGCTGCCTAAATTAATGTCCTAAAGCAGCCACACCTATCTCATGTTGTCACAGGTGGTTGCTTTTTAAAAGTACCCGATGGCGTCTATATGCCATCGCTCTGTGTTCTGTCTTTTTATGTATCAACTGGAAGATCTATTCGAGCGCAGGAAAAATTTAAATCATTCAAATCTAACGATGGACAATTGGGGATATTGATTGAGCCAATGCTAAGAGAACCAGAAATTCCTGGAACAAATCACTTAAAGGGAAACAAAGATGCTTTCTGAACATACCAAAATGTCTTGGCTACAACTAGTGATTTTTAGGTCTTGAGTGTGATAATTTGAGATAAACACGCGGGCGCTTTGTGACTGACATCAAGTTTCAAGCTCATTTATTGGGTACAGCTGTTTTATCTTATAGAAGCTATGGTGCTCAGAGCTCAAATACTCCGTTGAAAGATAGCCATATGCGTGAAACGTCCTGAATATTCTGAAGCTGTTCTTGAATACAAAGAAGAATCAATACCACTCACTGTACGTCGGGTAGCAGGTATCCATCTGCAAATTGATACCTAGTTACAAGTAGCAACTATGTATTATTCCCATTGCTTACAACAGTAATACATGCCCGTTGTTAAAGTTGTCCCTGATAACAAAAGGCACCTTTCTCAGACGTCAAAATGGTATGCCTTTACACAACAAATTCTTCAAGTCGAAATCGTAAGAGGTGTAGGAGTAGTAAAGAAAAGGTGGTCACTGGGATAAAGTAAGAATTTTACACCCATTTTATTCATTTATCTACATGAAGCGAAGGAAAAATTAACCATCCATGTAACTAAAGTATGACCCTGACCTATATACGAACTCACGCGCAACAGCTTGCGCAGCAGTGCATTGTCCTGAACTAAGCAGGGAAATTCCCTGCTGAGTCAGGTCCTGGACTTGCGCAATGTGCTATGACTCACCCCCACTATCAAAACGGAACGACATTCTATTCTCTCTCTCATTTGTTAGATAGATTCTGACTGAGCCGTACCAGAGCCGGTCTGCTCTTACAAAGGCAACCCTTCGGTTACGGTTCCGAAGGTGCGGGTCTCGTTTCTGGATGTGAATTTTATCTGCTGGCTGTTCCCTTTTCACTATGTTTGGAGTCGTCGGAACGAGCGGAACCATAGGGATGTTGCGCAATACCCCTATCAGAACACTGTTGTGCAATACCCCTATCGGGACGTTTCAGCAGGGGCTTTCCAGGAATTTTGCAATACCGTTCCAGTTGCTTAGTAACTTGTGATGTCATGTTCAATGTCTGTCATTCTACAGTTTTCAGAAAATCGTTCCGATAGGTTTCTGTGGAATTTTTTCTGAACGACTCTAGTTAACTTGTTCACCCGATAGATAAAATTTTAGTAATTTCCTCTGAACTTAAAATATGTCGGAAGACCATTACTTCAAACAAAATGAGACGTTTCAGATGAATGGTACTGATATCTAAAGTGTTCACTCTTTTATCTCTACGTACAAATGTAGTTCCTAAGTCGTTCTCTACTCTATTCCCACCAACAAAACATTCAATACTCATTTCATTGCGATCTTTATCGATACTTATAATAATATCACAAGTTGTTCTGTTATCTGTTTTCATAGCATAATATCCAACCAAATCGTCAAATTCATCTCCCGTAGCTAACTTTACACATCTAATGAGAACTGTACCATGTTGAAGTATTTTCATATTATCAGTCATCTGTTGATTTACTGTCTGTAAAGTGAGAACAGCTGCCTCATCACCAACACTTTTAAGACCCAGTTTCTTTAAAGTTGTGTCCCAAAATAATCTAACTGGAACTCCGCTAGCTGTATACGAGCAATAATTCTCCCCCTCGTTTATCACTTAATCCACCTTCTTCTTAGTGTATTATCTGCCTTCATTATTGTATTAAGAGGACTAATTTTAAGGTGAATCGGTATACCAAGAAGTGCAATGTATGGATTCGTAGGAGTAAGCCAACTACGAAAATCTAACAACTTGTACTTGTTAACATTGCTATCGAAATAAATAACATTTGGAGTTCCTGGCAGTTCAGTAACTCCACCACTAATTTCACTATCCAATATATCTAAGATGTTACGCGGTACATTATAAGGCATGAATTTCTGACTAGTCGAATTCCATGTCAGTGCAAAAGGAGTAGGATCGTTTGAAGCCTTTGTGGCGTCAATTACGGTTTCATCAATGTCTGTAAGTTCGGAAAATTCTACGGCATGTTCGTGGGGCGCCGCGGCTAAAACGAAATATTTTTCGCGGTCCTTGTAACGAAGGACATAATCCTTATTATGATTAGTAGCTATCTTAGTATTATTGTTAACTTTAACATCACTCAGATCTTCAAGCTCAAGATTTTGTACGTGAATTGTACCTTGACCGAAGTTACTTGGACCAGACATGATTAACCTATATACAGTGAAAAATAAATAATACCTTGTAATAATATACAACATACAACGATGATCATTAAGATTGTAAGCAAAACAGGCAAACCGTTTACTATGTATTTTAAACCTTGCATTGACATATCACAGTTTACGAAGATAAGACTGCTCGAGTGCGGACTGTACAATTCATGGCATAACATAACATCGACGAATAATGTATTAAAATACCAAGAAGGCGACCAAGCGAAGAAGACTAAATCAATACGTCCAGGTAACTACAATATCGATACGTTAAACAAAGCAATCGGGTTGCAGCCGAAAATCAAATTTGAAAAACATCTGCCGACAGGTCACGTTCTTCTAACTTTGGCTAAAGATATTAAAGTCTATTTCAATGCCACAGGTAGCTTCGCCAACGTAGTCGGCTTTTCAGATAAACCTGAGGACAACCCTGTGATAAAAAGTACTATGAGTCCAAAGCGAGCGGATTTCTTAACAGTCACTGAATATATAGTTCATTCAGATGTTGTTGATGTTACTGGAAGTTATGTTGGCTTGGGCTCTGACGAATACATACAGGGAGTAGTATCAGACTCTTTACAAACACTTCCCATTCAGGATACAAAAGAAATAGGTGAAAAGGTCACCTATAATTTTAAAAACGGTTCAATTTCCATGCCATTGAGAAAATGTGGAGACTGGATGGAATCAATGCGTATCTGGATAACAGATCAGGATGGGAACATGATCGATTTCAATAACTGGCCAACTAGCTTTTGTATTGAATTATTGTAGTCGTTCCGAAGCGTTCCGAAGGGATCCTACCGGTGTAACATAAACCATCCCACGACCAATCCTCCAGCAATATAAATCATTTCATATTTTTTTTGCTCAGGACTGGGCTGATAATAATCTGAGAATTGCGCTGGCGTAGAGTTGCTTTGCACCGCTTCTGCTTCTTCCAGGATTTCTGCATCTGTATCTCTTAATTCTACCGCAGCATGCGCATCCTTTGCTTGATTTTCTCTTTCCCAGTCAGCCTGTAGTAATCTTTTTTCTGACCAGACGTTGCGATCATGTTCAAATTTTTCTAATGCTTTATCATGTCTAATTTTCTCTTCAATAAGAGCATCACCATTCCCAGAAAGCTTTTGTCCGATAATATTTCCACCTGTGAATGCCGTTGCATTTAATACGGCACCGAGAACTGTCATTCCTATTGCTGAGGCCATAGCTAACTGTATATTATTACAAAGTATAAGGTTCTGCAGGAATAATATTTTTCTGTTCAAGGAGATCTTTGGTTGCTACCGCTGCAGCAGTTGCACCGCCTAATTTTGCTAATCGAATTAAAGTTGGTCGACTTGGATCACCAACCTCTATTTTCAGAAATTTGCTGGAGATCATAAGATATCCCATCGCAAGTCCTGCGATTACAATTCCATCGTACATTGTGTTTACAACTGTTTTAGTATCCATGATTGCTGACAAGTATATAAAATAAAAAATAAAAAAAAATATGGGGAGTTAATCCATCTCATACAATGTAGAGGAGCTGGCCCCCGGAGCCGCTACTGGCTCTGTTTTTTCCGCTTTCTGATTTTGGGGAGGATCTTTCCGAACGGGACAAATATGCCGAGCACGCCCCCAATATAGCCCTAATGCAGTCAATGAAACTCCCACAATTCCTAAAACAAGATAACATTTATTATACCAGCGTGAGCTATCACACTGTTCTTTCATTGTAGGCGGTAGGTCTGCCGCTACCGCATCGCTATCATTCCCCACCATTGCTTGGCGTTTCTTCTCCTTGTTTTGCCTGTTCCATTCCGCTAGTCGCTTGCCCGCAGCAACTCTCCCTGGATGCTTCGGCGGCATTGTAACTTTCTCTATGTTGCGCTGTGTCGGAGTCGGGAAGGTCGTCGTTTCCGTTTGCTGAGTCGGCGAAGTTGAATCCATTTATTTCAGGTACTATATTAAACCCGATTTTTTTAAAATTTAAATGTTTACCCGTAATTAAACCGGTGGAAACTAGAGCAAGTATGGGTCCCCACGTGTAGGCTATCCGTCCTGATAATCGTTTTATTTCACTGTTTAGAATAAAATCCTTTTTAAGATCAGTGGCATAGTTATCTCGATCATCGATTGGAACTACCTGACTTATTGCACGGGCTCCTAGATCTATGAAACTTTGAGTGATATTATCACTTATAAGAGAACTGTATTTCGCTTCATAGACTTTAAATGCTTTATTCACCGTTTCATCTCCCCATTTTTCTACGTCAGCAATTGAAATCTCCTTACCAAAAAATAACTTACTTTGACCACTTGCGATGGCCCAGAGTATTTTTTCACGCTTTGTTTCTATTATGGATCGAGCGTCCGACGCTGCGGTTGGTAGTGCCACTGTCGTATTTGCTGCTGCCGATGACTTTATTAAATTCTCCATTGTTTGCAGTATGTTATCTATTCTTAGTAAAAAATAAAAAATTCGTTTAAACCTGAATCCGAAATATAATATTAACATGGTCTGGAATGTTAGTACGATTCCGAAGTATGGAAAATTCTCCTCCATTAAAATCTATCTGTATATAGAAACACGAATAATGAGTACAGACTTATTCCCAGTTGCTTTTCAATTGAATAAGACGAGCGTACCGACAGTACAGCATGCAGATATTCCTTCCAAACCGAATGGGGGAGTAAAACCTATTCTCATGGACTTAGAAATATATGTAACGCCGACAGATAAATTTACTTTTCATCCTCGGGATATATTTAAAGATAACGTAATCACTCATCGATCAGCTAAAGAAAGTAATGTCTGGCTGGGCGGGCCAAACATGAAATACTGGGACCAGCAATTAAATTTCGCTGTATGGTGCAGCACTACTGGTTGTGGTATATCATTCGCCCATCTATTCGGTTCCGAAGGGAAATTTCCGCCACAAATACGATCATTCTGCCGTTTTCATGTATACTTTACAGTACGTCGGATCCTTCATGAAATGGGCGTCGCACTTCCAGACGATACCCCCACCTTCAAAGCCGGCGACAATCCATACAATCTCGTCCAATATGAACTTCTATGTACAGAATTTGGAAATATAAGCCCCACGAAGTCCGACTTTCGATATCGAAAAGGCCAAAACTCAGGTCTTGGTTATGGTTATGAATATTACACTAATCGTGGACCCGTTCGACAGCCAAAAGCAATATACAATGGTCATGACTTTTTCCTCTCCGCTGACGGAGGCGTTTTCTATACACATACAATTTTTGGAAAGAAAAAACATGTACTGCCTGCCAAAGACAGACCACACTATTATTTCTTCCGAAATGATGGATCGGAGGGACAATATAATAGTTTCATTCCTCTGAAGGGAGACTCGGGACTAACAAAGGCCGGTCTCGCTCGCCTCAATGAAAGCCTTGAAGCCTATGTATATTGCATACTCGGCGCACAAGCAAATATCCGTAGTACCATAGTAGGCGATACTGGCAGTGCAGAGCAAGTAAGAAAAGAATTCGGCGTTCTCCTCGAAGATGAAATTCGCAATACCGATAAAGTAATCAGTTATAGGCGATATCAAGACACAATAATGAATACTGGTGTCAAACTTGATATGGCTGTTTCACCAAATTTACTTCTATTACCGTCTAAGATGGTTATTCTTTCGGGCCCGGCAATCGCAGGTTATAATAATGAATTACAATACGCAACAGAATCTATGGTCTTCGGGGTAAATGGTGATATAAACACGGAAGTTCGAGAAAGTGCTATACACGAGATGGAAGGGAGGGAGGATCCTGTGAAGTGGCAGGACGAGCCCGGAGAGTCACCTCACAATGACACGACTCAGGGACCTTCCCCTCCCTTATCGTCCCTTCGGAACACTTCGGAACGGAAGGCAGCAGCCGTGACCGGCGCAGACCCTATTCACGAATATGGTAAAATTGGTTTGTTATCTTTAGCAATATTTATTACATTTATTTACAGTATATAGATCCGTTCCGATGACAATATACGCGACCCCACCATTCAACATGATTATAAATGGACCGATAGGTTCTGGCAAAACGGAATATGTGATGAATCTCCTCACCGGTCCGTACTTAAGGAAATTTGAATATATAGTTTTCATTTGTCCGACATTCATGAACAATGAAACATATAATAAAAGATTCATTTTCACGGATGACAACGTATTCGTGTTTCCGGTCGACGCCGATGATGTGAATAAAACTCTAGCCTTCGTACGGAACGAATGGGCCGGTACAAACACTTTAATAGTACTCGACGACTGCGCCGCGTCCAAAGATATGAAGAAGCGCAGTGAAAATTTAATCAAAATTGCTTTCAGCGCAAGACACGACAGATTATCTGTCTGGGTTCTGACTCAACAATATACTAGTATTAGTAAACCATTTAGGGGAAACATACAGATGTTAGTACTATTTTACTCACCGAGCCAGACAGACAACAAAACTATTATAAAAGAATATGGAATGGAGATGTCAGAACAGGAGGCCAAGGACCTAGTCAGGCAATTGAAAAGTAGGCCATTCAGTAAACTAGTATTTCATTTACAGCAACCGTACGACATGAAATTTTTCGTATAATATAGCAATTATGGAAGCTGAAGGAAATCCAGAAGGAACTCTTAGAGAATTATATTACAACCCGAAAACTGGTTTTGGAGGTGTACAAAAATTATATGACGCAGCACGCGCCAGCGGACTCCACGTTACTAAGAAAGAGGTGCAGGACTGGTTAAAAACTCAGCTAACTTATAATCTACATAAACCGGTACCTCGTACTCGTGGCGCGTTCCGAAGGGGCCGGCGCGTTTTCGTAACATCGATAGACGCCCAGTGGGAAGCGGATCTCGTGGAATTCCCTTCATCATTCGCAAAAGAGAATAAAAACATTCGATACATGCTAACAGTAATCGATGTGCTCAGTAAATACGCATGGGCCAGGCCGATACAGTCAAAAACGGCTGATGATACGTTACAGGCGCTACAAGACGTGATTAAGAAATCCGGGAGAAGGCCCGACAAACTTCAGACAGATGAGGGGCGGGAATTTACTAATCGAAAAATGCAGGGGTGGCTCCAGGAGGTGGGAATTCACTGGTTTCACACCTACAGTGACAAAAAAGCTAGCGTTGTTGAACGTTTTAATCGGACCCTCAAGACGATGATGTGGAAATACTTTACATATAAACAGACACGTTCCTGGCTCCCCATTCTACCACAACTTCTCGAGAATTACAACAACACCGTTCACGGAAGTATCAAAATGAAACCCAGGGACGTAACAGAGGAGAACGATTGGCAGGCATTTTATACACTATTCGGTCCTGAGTTGGCAGCCGGGGGAGTTAACCCTGAATTCAAGCCGGGAGAACGGGTTCGAATTACAAAATACAAGACCACTTTTAAGAAAGGATATTTACCAAATTGGACAGAGGAGATTTTCGTGGTTTCAAAAGTTGTGTACGCAGCTGGACTGGAACACCGCCAGTTTACAAAATAAAAGATCTGAATGGAGAGGAAATACTCGGCACTTTCTACTCCGATGAACTTCAGAGCGCCCTTTCGGAACGGGAGCCGACGAGCTGTACAGAGTAGAACGAATTTTGAAGACGAAAAAAATTAGAGGAAAGAAATATTATCTGATAAAATGGCGCGGTTATCCGGAAAGTTTCAATAGTTGGGAGCCAGAAGAAAATGTATTAGTACTACGTAAGTACTTCGTAAGTTCCTGTGCATGGTACTTGTCAGTACTAACGTAAGTACTAACGTAAGTATTTACGAAAGTTATTCAATAAGTACCATGGAAAAAGTCTTAATTTCTTGAAAGAAGAAAGTGTCAGTTTACCACCTCGCTTCCACCCACCTGGCCAAGTATTTATCATGTACTGTCGTAAGTATGTTCACTTATTGCATCTTTTTCGGCAGTATGTGGATGAGGTGGTACCTCAGTTCCTGAACATATTAAGTTTGCAAGATCTTCAAAGCGACTTCTCATTTACCACAGTCCGTTCTTTCGAGTCCCCCTTGTTCAGCTTTATCGATAAGTTCTGGTTGAAGTATAATGTACACAACTGACATAAGCCATAGACAAGTAACTTCAAAGTCCCTTTCAGACCTAGGTTCTAATGTCAAGTGCTCGTAGGTCAAACGGAGCATTATAAGCACACACAGATTCACAAGCGTTAAGAAGTTTGTGTAGGTTCTTTAGTGAGACTCGAGGTTGTTCTAGTTGTTCTTGATCAGGTGGAAGTACGCTTTTTCAAGTTCCTCCTCCTGAAACCGTCTATTAAAAATCCCTGGCTGCCGCCGGTCCATGCAATTCCAAAGTCAAAAGCTTGTGGAAAATCTACTGGTCCGACTGTCTCGGTATCAATTGTTGGATTAAGTATATTCTTGAGAACGAGGGGGGTAAGAGATTGATGAATTACCAAACATGGAAGCCTGTAGTCGTGGCAAATTTCTAAGAAAGTCTGTTTGAACTTGTTGTGAATCTCTTCTAGTTCTTTTAAGGCGGTTATTTCGTACGACCTGGCTCGAGTCAACACATTCCGCCTGCAATAATCCCAAGGCATATCTTTGAATATGATAATGAAACTATGTAAATGGTCAAATGCTCTAGAAACAATCTTTTTTTCTTCCGCTGCCACGCCCCGGATTCTAGAAAAAGTTAGATGTTGAATTATGGAAGAGTCACAAATAATGTAGTTTGTGTTGGCGGAGTCTGTACCAGCCCGACATTGTAAACTAAGAGTATGTTCTATAAACTGATTCTGAAAATCAGCAATCGAAACGTGGCGCCCATTATAAAAGTCGGCAATGTTGCTAGAAAAACTAGTGTCAAATTCTGGTACGTGAGTCACCGTAGCAACTCCCTCCGCCAAATTTACTGCATCGTAACTCTTACCATTTCCAATTGGTCCATTTATGAATATGTATGACATTTTGGGATACTATATCATAGAAAAATTTTTTTTAAATTATTTTTTATTAAGATATATACGATAAGACAATGACAATCCTTTCTATTTCAACTGCAATAAAAATACTTGAAACCGGAGAAGAGAATATTCAAATCAGTGACGGCAAACTCATATTTGGTGAATCTTTGGTAGATCCTTTCATATACGTAGACAGTGAGCTAGAAGTAGTTTTCCCCATCGGACCTAAGTACGGTTCTAAAGATCCTGCTACATGTGATGGGGTGTGTGTCCGTTGGCAACCGAGTCTTCAAAAGTTTACTGATTTAATAATATTCCGTACCCTAGGTGAAAGTTTCGATGCAAGCGGGGCTAAAAGTTATGCTGCAAGCCTGGCCGCTCACTCCAAGAATACTACTGGATTTTACAATCCATCTAAAGTGTATCAGAAGCGAGGGAGCGAGGCGCAGCAGTGCGTATTTTAAATTTCGTTTAAAAGCGATTTCGTACATGTATTGATATGGTTCAAGAAATTGACTGTGCTTTTAAAACAGTGAGCCCATTGCCAGTCCGAGAAAATCCTGCTATTGTACCTCGTAATATCAGGAAAGGTAGTAAGATAGAATTCTTAGCATTTAAACCGCGCTTAAGTAAGCGTGCCCTTTCTTTCACTGTTGAGAGGTTATTTTGTGCTGCGCCTAATAAACCAGAAATTCAAGATGTGGAAGAACTAGTCGACTTAGAAAGATTAGGTGAGATATATAAACAAATAAATGCTGACAAAAATATTATAGTGGATTTTGATGACCTATCATAGAATAATTATTTTTTCATTTTAAAAAATTTTTAGGATAGTATATATCATAAAGATGGCCAGTCAATTACATACAGCATTCAAGGGAGCAGTTTTACAAAAAAAATTTCCTGAAGTCAAGCGAGTCAAGGATATCGGGGAGCTGGTGGATATTGAAGGTATGGCCAAGAAAGCCATGGAAGAAAGATGTACTCTGTTTATACTGAAATGGAAGTCAAATTATCGGATCCGAAAACTGGTAATACACAAAATCGTACATTGCCTGTTAAATTAAAAGATACATACACAAAAGGTTGGTAGGGGGATCGGATGTGAAAGACAATTAGTAAAACGCTACGACGATATGCTTGATTCAATTGAAGCTGTTGAGGTTCTGGTCTCGTTCTCGAGGAGATACTTAATTTGAAGTAATTCTAGTAGAAGTTTTACTCGGGGCTGGCCGGGGCTGGGCCTGGCGCAGTCCAACTTCCCGGATGGTTAAAAAATAAGCATTGTGTTAGCGATCTGTGTCTACCTTCGGGCAGCGAGAACTGTTTTCATACGCCGTCGTAGCAAGTTTAAAGTGGACCGACCCCGAGTTTCGTGAAAAAGAAATGTGGTCAGGTAAGGAGAAAAATGGAATACGTACGCTCCGTTTATTGCTGACTACTGTTGGGAAGGTATTCCCTTTCCTACGCCCGCCGATATGACTGTATTCAGGCGCTTCGAGCAGCAAAATCCAGGGTCAAACTTCAAGTATTTCAGATCTACGAAAATGATCCCACTCCCCCGTCCGACATAACTGTGTTATATAGTAGCGGAGCCCTGACGGAACGGAAGGCGATCAAATAGCAAATATCTTACTGATAATCGGTGAAGCCCGAAGGTGCCACTTCATACCAATTACTGCGTTAAATCGCCTTCGTAATTCTCGTACTAATCGAAAGAATGAGCGCAGACAGAAGTGTATTTGTCCGGTTTGTAAAAGAGGTTTTAAGTCAACAGAAGAATTAGAATTACATCAGGTGTACTGTGGAACAGACGACGCCCAGCCAGTTTTTCCTAAGGAAGTATGTCAATTCGAAGGACATCGGAAGAAGGTCCCCGCCCCCTACGTTGTTTATGCAGATACTGAAGGCAATTATTGAGAAGGGGACGGCCGACACATTCCAATTTGTCTTTCGTATGTTATGGTGGAACGGGGGGCGAAGGGCGGCCACCCACTCGTTTATGGTAAAAGAACATTCACAGGTCTCTCCTGTGTTACAGATTTCTAAAGGATATGAAAGAACGGGCCTGAGTATTATTCGAAATCGTATTATTGGAAATAATACCGATGAAAGATAGATCTAATTACCAGCGTGACGGATGTGATCCAGTCTGTATTGCATGTGGAGAGCCGGCAGGATACCGAGTAGTGAAGGAGGAGGCGACTTTTTATTGCGAGGGATGTCGCCCGTCGAGAACCATTCCTATCTACTTTCACAACCTCAAGGGATACGATGGTTCTTTTATTTTGAAAAAGTTACATGAAATAGATGAGGGTCCCGGACAAGAGCCAAATTTAATAGCTAAGACGAGCAATGGTGGAATTATGGGTCTCTCGAAAACATTTATTTTTAGTGCCTCAATTGTTGTTGATGGGAAGAGGGAGATAAAGAAACGTTTCTTTTCTATAAAGTTTATGGACAGTGCTCAGTTGATGATGGGGTCATTGGCGAAGTTGGCAAAAACTGTGCCGGAGGATGGGTGGACGGCGGCCCCACTTTCGTACCCGGACATTCAAGAGGCG